>NC_043014.1:29402430-29419930 GCF_006345805.1 Octopus sinensis | reverse complement strand
TTTGTTTATGGTCCATTCAAGTAGTGAGTTTTTGTTGGGTGAGTTGCATCCAATAATGGGTGGCTTATCTGGTATTCCTTGAAGGAATCTATCCAGATTCCGTTTAAAGTTGATGGGATCCTTTTCCTCTTTGATCTCTTTCGGGACAATGTTAAATAGGGCAGGGCCTGTTGAGGAAAAAAAATTATGTTGCAGTGTACATGTAAGCTGTGATCTTGAATTGGGCAGGGGAGGTATGGCCCGTGGTCCCAGTCTTGGATGAACCTTGAAGCTAATGTTCAGGTCGTTTGGGCAAAGTTGGCGGTATATTCTCCCCATCGTACAAATGATGTACCGCTCACGGCGACGCTGGAGAGAGTAGAGTTTCAAGGCTTTAAGGCGGTCCCAATAATCGAGAGCAGCCATGCCTTCATTTCGTTTAGTGAGTGCCCTCTGGGGTGATTCAATCCTCGAGATGTTTTTTCTTGTATGGGGAGACCACAGTGGGCAGCAGTATTCGAGGTTTGGCCGTACAAAGGAAGAGAAAAGTGGTATGATGACACCTTGTTCTCTGGACCGGAAAGTTCTTAAGATCCAGGAACTCATCCTACGAGCTATATCGACCTTCTTGTTGATGTGTGCACTCCAACTGAGATCGTCATCAACAATTACACCCAGGTCTCTGATATTGTTAGAGGCTGTGAGCGGTTCCCTTAAGGAAGAGAGTATGGCTGTTTTAGTGAGGAATTTCTTCCAAAATGCATCAGCTCAAATTTTCCCTCGTTCAGTTGCATTTTGTTTCTGTCTGCCCATTGACTCACAGCATATAGATCAGACTGGAGTTGAGTTCGGTCTGCTTCTTCATTGATGATTTGCTGGAGATTAGTGTCATCAGCAAATATTTTCACTTTGCAGTAATGTACAACACTGGAAATGTCGTTTATGTAAATTATAAAGAGTAGCGGGCTCAAGACAGTCCCCTGGGGAACACCGCTGGTGACTTTTGCTGGGCTTGAGTGGACTCCATCAACTACAACATGTTGTGTTCTATTCGCCAAGAAATACTTAATCCAGTGTAGAAGTTTTCCACGGATTCCAATTTTGAGAGTAGGATATTATGGTCAACCCTGTCGAACGCTTTACTGAAGTCAAGATATATGACATCAGAGTTCGAACCTGTTCCCAAGGCTTTGAGTATATCTTCAATGTGGTGTAAGAGCTGTGTTAGACAGTCTCTGTCACAGCGAAAGCCATGCTGATTTGCATTTAGGAGTTTGTGGGTCTCCAGGAAGTCAGCTATCCTTGATCTTAATACTCTTTCAAACACTTTTATTATGTGGGAGGTGAGTGAGATTGGGCGATAGTTGACTGCGAGGGATCTGTTTCCTGTTTGAAAACCGGGATGACAGACTGGGATAGAAGCTGTTTCGGTATATAACCTGAGTCTAACGAATTTCTCCAGAGGTTGGTCAGAGGGACTGCAAGTTGGTGTCTACATTCCTTCAGGAGACTAGCGGGGAATCTATCAGGGCCTACAGCAGAATAGTATTTGACCTCATTTATTGCTGCTATGATGTCAGAGGCAATGAAGGTTATGTCTGAGACTTTATGTTGGGAATCAACTTCGTTCGCTTCTCTTACGTCTATATCAGTGGAAACACTAAATACAGAGCAGTATTGTTTCTGCAGTATTTCTGCCATTTCTTTATCATCAATCAATGGCCCAATGGGTAAGACAGAGGTTCTATGCTTATTTGCATAAGAATAGAACACTTTTGGGTTCTGTTTGATGTTTTTGATTACCCACTGTTCATCCACAGCTTTTTGATTTTCAATGGAGGGTTTTCATGTCAGTCTGCAGATGAAGTTTTTCCAACTCTAACCTTTTCATTGCTGTTGAATGTGGATGTTGTATGTGGGAATATTTTAATTGGTTGATTTTTTTTTATTGAGTCTTTTGATACGCCTGATGAGTGTCTTTTTCTTTTTAGGGTGCCGGTTTCTGTTTGTGTTAGTAGATTTCGTAGGAGCGTGTTTAGAGCATGTATAGGTGACAATATTCTCAAAGTGCTGCCATGCGGTCTCAATTTGGGTGGAATTGAGAGTAAAAGACCAGTCGATGAAAGACAGATCCTTTCTGATTGCTCCCCAGTCCGCTTTGTGGAAGTTTATGTTGTCAAATGAGTGCCATGGAGTGGGATTGGCTGGGTTGGTTTTTATATGTCGGGAATTAAAATTGCAGAGTACCATGTCGTGGTCTGAGAGAAGAGTTTTCAACTGAAATACTGTGAACGAAGCTAGAGTGGTTAGTTAATATTAGATCCAAGATCGTTTTATTCTGTCTTGTTGGTTCAATCACTAGCTGAGTCAGGAAGAATTTATCCATTAGATTAAAGAGTAATTCTGCCGCTGCTTTATCTGATGTAGAGCATTTGCTTAACTTCAGAGTATTTGTGGGCCAGTTTATATGAGGGAGGTTAGAATCACCCATCACTAGTATGTTTCCGGAGTTGTATTTTTGAAGGAAGGACTTGATTTTGTTAAGGCACTCTTCAAAGCACTTTAGAGGTGCTTGGGGACGCCTGTAAAGACCAACAATGATTATGTCTTTGGCCTTGTTGAACAGTGATACAGATTCATAGTAGCCATTGGAAAATATATCCTTGGTATCAAGTTAAAAGGAGTCATGGATAAAGATGGCTGTCCCTCCTTTATTTCGGTCTGTGCGATCTGCACGAACGATGGTGAAATCTTTTATTTTCACCTCGGCATCCATATGGGTGTTGTTTAGGTGAGTTTCAGTAAGGATAAAGAAAGGGAAGCAATGTGCTGTTTCGGCAAGCCAACTCTCTATATATCGGATCTTCCATTTTTGGGCAATGATTGATGGGTTGATGCCACGTACATTTAACAGGAATGTCGAGGTAAGGTTAATTTGATGTTTGCATTGTTCTAAGTTATGTTTTATGTTGTTCAGTGGTAACAATGTGGGTAGTTTTTGTATGGAGCTGTGTGTGTATGATTTTCTTGTTGGTAGTGGGTGTGTGGTCCTTGTGATTTGCATAAATGGTTGCTGATAGCTCGTTGGATCTCCTGGCTTAGGTCGGCCTTCATATTTTCTAGGTAAGTCAGTAAAAAAGAGTTGCTTCTTTAGTTTGCCACTTGGTCAGAGGATACATAGTTCATGTTTATGTTATTTGGTGTTATGGTGTGTTCATGGTTCTGTCTTAGTTGTTTGATTGTAGGAGGTGAAACGTGGTTGTATTTTGTTTTTGTTGTTGTCGTAGATCTCCTCTGTTGCTGTTTATATTTATTTTGCGATCGTTTTGTGCCCTTCAGATGGTGGTGCTTGCATTCTGGGTTCAGGCACATCCTTAGTGACACAGAAGTTTGGCACAGTTTAGGATGGAAGAAGGTGCATCCATTGCCTTTTGTGCATGTATATATATAATTTTAAAATAGGATAAAATCTTTATAAGAATTTATCAAGTAGTTAGCGTGAAAAACTTCATAAGGGAAAACTTATTAATTATTCCCTTTAAATATATTCATTTATATGAAGGGCATTACTATACATAAATGCCCTTAATATAAATATAAATATATATATATATATATATATATATAAACATAGGGTGCGGTGAATAAACTCTAGTCTAAATTACGCCTAAAGGAAAATAACACTTACATCTCATTTTAACAGAGATAGTTTCCAAAACTACATAAAAATATCTTGAAATAAAGAGTAAATTCATTCAATAAAATGGCCATTGGCTTCAAACACGGCCTCCAGACGACTTCGGAATCTCCTGCAACTCTTCTGGACGGTGTCCTTGTTTAAGTTGGTCAATGCTGCCATAATCCTTGCCTTCAGTTCATCAGAGTGACAAGGAGTTTTGTTGGTCTCGTGCTCAACTGTACACCTACATAATAATGAAGGAGGTTTCAGTCTGGGGAGTTAGGTGGCCAGATGTCAGGGGTGATCTGGTCGCAGAAATTGTATCACAGCCATTACTGGGTTCTCCTGCTTGTGTGGCATGGTGCAGTGTCTTGTTGCTAGACATAGGGGTCTTCCAGCAGCCATCTTACTAGGTAGATTCCGGTAAGTGAACATTTAGACGTATGTGCAACAAACAAATCACCAAAATTCCTAAATTTCCCACTTTATGTTTGCTCTGACAAAACCACAGATCAAATACGTATAAATGAACTATGTTTATGCGCCACAAATAAATAAGCTATAAAACAGATATAATCACTATCAACTTCATCAAAACATTACACTATTGTAATTCACACACAATCGCATAGATAACTATATACACGCATGCATACAGATATGTAACATATCGACACACGTATCCAAGCTAGGAACCTATTTTCTACTCTTTTCTCTTTTGACAACCTGTTGTTCATGTTGAAACAATCTTGACATTTGGCGCAATTACTGTCCACAATCAAGTGGCCTAATATGCGACCACAATACATAGTTGCTATTCATATTGCCTCATGACACATTCGCTGCAATAACACAGCTTCAAATTTTGTCGCAGTTATCGTTCATAGAGTCGCATGACCCCCGATATACAGACGTCACTGAGAACTAAGCAATTTCTATGCCAGACCTGGTGACCATCTTCAACCAGTCGAATGTGTCTTATTGCAATTTGAGGCTCCATGAATTGGGCAACATTTTCAACCTCTGATCAGAGTGGAGACAAATGCTGTTTTACATCACTTTTCTAAATAAAGAAATCTTTACGCCGGTAAAGTAAATAAAAATAAATGTTCTTAATAAGTCCAGAAGCATTTTCGACTCACTTCATTATAGTCGCATAAGTGTGGAAAAACTTAGTTTCTCACATACGCATGCGTGTGTGTATTCGTGTACGTGTGTGTATGTGTATGTGTGCGAATTATGTACATACATATATGTATGTTATATATGTATATATACACACACGAATGCATGCACGAGTACATGTATATGTATATATATGTGTGTATATGCGCGAGTTGTATATATGTATAATATTTTATCTATGTGTGTAAAAACATTTATATTTATTCTATATGTAATAAATTGTTTGTTGGTTGTTCGTTCCTTCTCGAGCCACGCCTGGCTCATAAGGGCCAGTTTCCCGGTCTCCTTGGCGTATAGGTTCCCCACCTGGACGGGACACCGGTCCATCGCAGGTGAGCTGCAAGAGGAAAGAGTGAGAGAAAGTTGTGGCGAAAGAGTCAGCAGAAGTTCACCATTACCTTCTGCCGGAGCCGCGTGGGGCTTAGGTATTTCGCTTATAAACACACACATCGCCCGGTCTGAGATTCGAACCCGCGATCCCTCGACCGCGAGTCCGCTGCTCTAACCACTAGGCCATGTGCATCCACTATATGTAATAAATTGACGTATGCTATTTTAACTTTCCCGGCAGTTTCTTTGATTTACACCTAAAATTTAATATATTTATCCTTCTTACTTGCATAATTTGAACGTTTTCTGTTACTGATTTAACTATAACAGCACTATGCTATCATTGACAGCAAAAAAAAAAAAAAATTAACGCACATCTGCCAGATATCGCTGGTAGCGCGACTACTTTGCCCATTTATTTCGGCTAGAGATATTGCTTCCTTAGGGTGGGTATTTAAAACAACATTAGTATTCATTTTGTACTTAATTGTAAACATATTTGTAAATGTTGACACATAGAGTAATAAGCATGACAATTCTCAAAAGACGACGGAATATTTTTGTACAGATGAGATAGCGTTTAAAAAGTCATTTTATTTGCACTTATCAATTTGAAATATGACGTAACTATTATAAATATACAAGAAATATATAGTTAGATGCTAAATTAAAGTAAAAATTTTACTGTTGTTCATAGTAGGTATCATAAATATCAATTTTAGAGAGAAAAGAAAAATAGACACAATGATACTACACGAACCACGCTCCATCTGTTAGAAATAATAGTCAAGTATATTGAAATTAGCCTACTATCTTAAAATAAGTGAAAAGAATTATTGCAAGTTCTCTTGAAAGCTCGTAAACACCCCCGCCGTCAACAATATACATAATGGGTATGTGTTTGCCAAGGTCTGTGTATGTCAAGGTCTGTATTGCATATCACACGCGATCGAGTCTTAATTTAGCAGCGACTCTTAACAACTTTCAATGAGATGGGTGTATGATATCAAGAAATTGAAGATAAATTTCCAGTTGAATTAACATGCTTAGGGATAAAGGACAACTTACCTTTTGGTGAGGGGTGACTTTGTATCAGTTTTTTACTTTGACTTAGACCCATCAGCATAACATTGCCTTCAATCAACAGTCATTTGACTGTGACCATGTTGGTGCACCGACTTAAAGGGTTTTAGTCGAACAAATCGACCCTAGGACTTTTTTAAAGCCTAGTACTTACTCTATCGGTTTCTTTTACCGACGGGGACGTAAACTCACCAACGCCGTTTGTCAAGAGGTGATGGAGTGACAGAAACAGAAACAGAAACAGACCCGTTGAAGAAAAAATTTTCTAGATGAATTACGGTGTGTGAAGAAAATCTTTACCTGGAGAAAACGTTACTCTACCACATTAATTTGCTTAGATTAGCATTTTCTTCTTCAAGTGGTGAATGTACACTAAGTAGGCTGGCCAGGCAACAGAATGTGGAATGTACAATCTACAATTATGTTAGAAATATATTTGACTTAAAATTATTTAAAAAATCGTTTGAACTCAAACCCCTCGTAATTAGAAAGGCGTCTGGAAATAATGATTTGTAAAATATATACAAATTTGCATCTTTTGACAAAAAAAAAAGGAAAATTTTTAAAAAATTGAGTCAGAAGATGGTAAAATAATATTTTAATGATTCATAATCTAAAAGAATTAAATATTGTAAGACACCCTCCGTTGTTCTATTGATTCTGCCAATCTACTGTTTCTATGTCTAGAAAAAAATATTATATTAAGCATAAGAACCACTACAACAAATTTCCAGTAGCAAAATGACTTTTAAATGCAATCATGAAGAGAAAAGTCAAAATATTTCCGAAGAAATTTGCACGATACACAAAATATTACCGAAGAAATCGCAAGAAAAAAAAAAAGAAAAGAAAACAGATCAAAATATTATGGGAGAAATCGTATATATATATATATATATATACACACTATATTATTTACTATTTACTATTTAATTGAACGCCACGCATCCATTTCCAAGTGGGCATATGTGTGTCTGTGTGTGTGCGTGGTCTTTATATCTGTTTCTGTCATTCCATCACCTCTTGACAAACGGCGTTGGTGAGTTTACGTCCCCGTAACATTACGCTTCGGTAAAAGAAACCGATAGAGTAAGTACTAGGCTTTAAAAAAGTCCTAGGGTCGATTTGTTCGACTAAAACCCTTTAAGTCGGTGCACCAACATGGTCACAGTCAAATGACTGTTGATTGAAGGCAATGTTATGCTGATGGGTCTAAGTCAAAGTAAAAAACTGATACAAAGTCACCCCTCACCTAAATAAAAGGTAAGTTGTCCTTTATCCCTAAGCATGTTAATTCAACTGGAAATTTATCTTCAATTTCTTGATATCATACACCCATCTCATTGAAAGTTGTTAAGAGTCGCTGCTAAATTAAGACTCGATCGCGTGTGATATGCAATACAGACCTTGACATACACAGACCTTGGCAAACACATACACATTATGTATATTGTTGACGGCGGGGGTATTTACGAGCTTTCAAGAGAACTTGCAATAATTCTTTTTCGTAGGTAGAGGGAACTGGATCACCAAGTACATATATAACATGTAAATTTTAGGTTAATAATCTCTTTTGGATAGAAAAAGTCGAAAGCAGCTTCGAGATCCAATTCCCAAAGGATGTATGTATGTATGTATGTATGTATGTATGTATGTATGTATGTATGTATGTATGTATGTATGTATGCATGCATGTGTGTGTATGTGTGTATTTGTGAGTAAGCATGTGCGTGTGTGTGCGCGCTTGTACCTCTGTCTATTTCTGTCTATCTATCTATCTATCTATCTATCTATCTATCTATCTGTATGCATGTATGTATACATATGTATGAATGTAAATCCACACACATGCATACATATATATGTGTGTGTGCGTGTGGTGTATATATATATATATATATATATATATATATGCTGACATACAAAACACATACACATTCATCGTTGGATGGCATATAGATATGTGTATTTTTCTGTGTTGATATCTATACATAGGATTTATTATTTTACTACATACAGTGGAGGGACGTTATGAATAAAGAGACAGCCAGAAAATAAATCACTCACTTCCGTAGCGTTTAAGATTCAGTTCTTCATATGAAAGTTAAATAAATAATGCCTCAAATTTTTGAAAAATTCTCATTTTTATTTATTTCCTCGCCTCCTCTCTTTGAGTGTCATTGTTTCTTTTTCCTCTCTTTCTCTACAACTCTTTTTGGGCACATTTCTTACGCCACCTCGTTTCTTCGAATATTCTATCTTTAAATACACGTTATGTGCTAAAATAATGACGTATTGTGAATATTTTATCATTTTCGCTGACACTCTATGGATATAACAAGCGAAAGAGAATGTTTTATGATGAATATATTTCGCAGCCGCCTCTATTTTTATCACAACTATATTTAGATAATCACATATTTCAAATTTAATAACGAATATCGTTGTTGCTGTCTGTGCGGCTGTGTTTGTAGCTATTGGTGCTGATATCATTTTTCTTCCTTCTCATAACTCTTTCTATTATAGGCACAAGGACTGAAATTTTGTTGGCCACTACGTCCACCTCAGTACTCGAGTGGTGCTTATTTTATCGAACACGAAAGGATGGGATAAATGTCGAAAGTGGGAGAAATTTGAGGTCAGAAAGAAAAGTGAGTAAAAAAGCTTGTAAGCATACATAAGCACACAGTTTCACATTTAAAGAGAAAGTATAGAACTTCAACATTCTATTTGTGAAAGCAAATAAGCGCGACCAAGAACAAAAGACAAACACTGCTCAGTAGCAGAAGTAGAGAGAAATATCATTTTATTGGAAGAAGAGTTCACAAAGCGTTATATCCAGTTTCACGATTGCAATCTTCGGACGAAAATCGAGAAGTAAGGACTTAAGCAACGCATTTAAAGGCAACTAGAAACATCAAACAATATATATATATATATATATATTATATATATATATATGCTGACATACAAAACACATACACATTCATCGTTGGATGGCATATAGATATGTGTATTTTTCTGTGTTGATATCTATACATAGGATTTATTATTTTACTACATACAGTGGAGGGACGTTATGAATAAAGAGACAGCCAGAAAATAAATCACTCACTTCCGTAGCGTTTAAGATTCAGTTCTTCATATGAAAGTTAAATAAATAATGCCTCAAATTTTTGAAAAATTCTCATTTTTATTTATTTCCTCGCCTCCTCTCTTTGAGTGTCATTGTTTCTTTTTCCTCTCTTTCTCTACAACTCTTTTTGGGCACATTTCTTACGCCACCTCGTTTCTTCGAATATTCTATCTTTAAATACACGTTATGTGCTAAAATAATGACGTATTGTGAATATTTTATCATTTTCGCTGACACTCTATGGATATAACAAGCGAAAGAGAATGTTTTATGATGAATATATTTCGCAGCCGCCTCTATTTTTATCACAACTATATTTAGATAATCACATATTTCAAATTTAATAACGAATATCGTTGTTGCTGTCTGTGCGGCTGTGTTTGTAGCTATTGGTGCTGATATCATTTTTCTTCCTTCTCATAACTCTTTCTATTATAGGCACAAGGACTGAAATTTTGTTGGCCACTACGTCCACCTCAGTACTCGAGTGGTGCTTATTTTATCGAACACGAAAGGATGGGATAAATGTCGAAAGTGGGAGAAATTTGAGGTCAGAAAGAAAAGTGAGTAAAAAAGCTTGTAAGCATACATAAGCACACAGTTTCACATTTAAAGAGAAAGTATAGAACTTCAACATTCTATTTGTGAAAGCAAATAAGCGCGACCAAGAACAAAAGACAAACACTGCTCAGTAGCAGAAGTAGAGAGAAATATCATTTTATTGGAAGAAGAGTTCACAAAGCGTTATATCCAGTTTCACGATTGCAATCTTCGGACGAAAATCGAGAAGTAAGGACTTAAGCAACGCATTTAAAGGCAACTAGAAACATCAAACAATATATATATATATATATATATTATATATATATATATATATAGTTAATCCAAACATGAAAACACAAAGAGAAAACACAACAACGCGAGGACGTGGAACAAATATAGTATTATTGGACGCTCAGGAAGGAAGGAAGGAAGGAAAGAAGGAGGGTTTAACGTTTCGAGCGGTGCTCTTCGTCAGAAACATAGGAAAAGGAAAGATCCAAAGAAGAGAAGACGGAGGGAAAAAAATCGCCAACGGTACACACGCGGTCACACACACACACACCACACACACACACACACACATATATATATATATATATATAACGGTAAGCTTTATGAAAATAGACAAAAGACGAAGGCAGGTTTACGGAAATAAACAAAAGACGAAGGCAGGTGGAATACAAACAAACAATTGTATTAGTATGGCGCTCAGGAAATATAAATGAAGCAAGTCTTTAACGTTTCGAGCCTACGCTCTTCAACAGAAAGATACACAGAGAAAAAAAACACAGAAAGAAGGAGAGAAAAAAATATGCGTGCAAAAGCTAGCGAATCAACATGGCGATCTGATTTCGGCCAGAAGTCAAAGATCAAACATGAGACGCAAGAGCGAAATTAGGGGAGATAATAGGGTTGAATGACCCTCGCTCAAACATAAGAGTGTGTGTGTGTGTGTATGAGAGAGTATTAGTGCGTATGAGAGGTCTAGACGTGTGTATGTATATATGATGTGATGTGTAAAGTCGTATGGTGTAGTGTAGAGAGGAGAAGAGGGGGTATTAGTGCGTATGAGAGGTCTAGACGTGTGTATGTATGTATGATGTGATGTGTAAAGTCGTATGGTGTGGTGTAGAGAGAGGAGAAGAGGGGGAGGGGGAGATGGGAGGGGTGAGGGGAGAAAGAAAGGGGAGAAGGAAAGAGGAGAAGAGGAGGGGGAGGGGGAGGGGGAGGGGAGGAGGAGGAGGAAGGAGAGGAGAAGAGGGGGAGGGGAGGAGGAGGAGGAAGGAGAGGAGAAGAGGAGGGGAGGGGGAGGGGAGGAGGGAGGATAGAGGGAGAGAGAGAGAGAGAGAGAGAGAGAGAGAGAGAGAAGGGGAGTGAGGGAGCAGAGGGAAGGGAAGAGGGAAGAGGAGTAGGGGTGAAAGGATGAAGGACTGAAGAGAAGTAGGGGTCGGGGGAGGTTAGATGAGGAGGGGGAGGGTTAGATGAGGAGGGGGGGAGAGTTGAGACCAAATGGCATATAAGAGCGAAGAGAGAAGATTAATTCCTGTTCATGGCGCAAACGGGAATCCGGATGGCCTCTGTGTAAGGACAAACCGAACACAGACAGGTGTTGCAAGGAGCGGAAATGGCATGAGACCGGTGTGTCGTTCGCAAGGTGGATGTCACAAAGGTGTTCCGCGAACCGGTCAGCCAAGCGGCGTCCCGTTTGTCCGATGTACAGGGAATGGCAGAGAGAGCAAGATACGCAATAGATAATATTGCTGGAGGTGCAGGTGAAGGAGTTATATATATACATATACCACTGACTGGATATATGAGATATATGCAAAAGTAAAGCATGAAATAAAAGCGGTGGACAAGTGAAACATTAAAAAATCAGCATGGAACCTTAAAATAGGTAATACGGTGAAATATACGATAAAAAAAAAGACAAAATTATTTCCGGAGTCATATAGATACATTAGGCTAGTTTCTCGAATTCCTTGTCGCATATATTCTGCTTTGGACGGGATACCAGTCAACCGAAGGAGTACTCATTTGACAGCTGAATAGACTGGTGCAACATAAAATGAAGCAAATTTTCTTAAGATAACAAAGAATCGCAAGAAATCGAACACACGATCTTACGAGCATGAGTGCAATATCATAAACATGACGACACCCGTCTCCGCACAAATATACAATAAATGGTAAAATAAGTTGAAAATAAAAAATAAAATTGTTAAGCCCTGTACTCCAGCATGGCTGCAGTCTAATGGCGGCGACATGTACAAAATTATATATATAACCTCAACCCCCCACACACATAGAGACAGATTGATTGATATAGATATTTATACATGTACTGAACGCACACTCTCATGCACACACATGTATATATAAAAGGCGGCGAGCTGGCAGAAACGTTAGCACGCCGGGCGAAATGCGTAGCCGTATTTCGTCTGCCGTTACGTTCCGAGTTCAAATTCCGCCGAGGTCGACTTTGCCTTTCAACCTTTCGGGATCGATAAATTAAGTACCAGTTGCGCACTGGGGTCGATGTAATCGACTTGATCCCTTTGTTTGTCCTTATTTGTCCCCTCTGTGTTTGGCCCCATGTGGGTAGTAAAGAAATATATATAATATATATATATATACACATATGCATATATAAGCACACGCAAACACACCCACATACGCACAAACATACAGACACAGATGCGAATACGAATATACAGCGGACTTCTTTTAGTTTCCATCTACCAAAACCTCTCACAAAGTTTTGGTCTGCCCGAGGCTATAGTAGAAGGTGCCACGTAGAGTGAAACCGGAGCCAGAAGTAAGCGGTTGGTAATCAAGCTTCTTACCAGACAGTCACGTTTGCGTCTATGGAATACATCTTGTATGTACAAATAGATGTCCGATTGCTACTACTATGCTTAGAGTCCCCATAGATTATCATGTTTCTCTGTGCTTCCAGTAGAGTGGTTAAGTAATTAATTTACTTGGTAGTATTGCTAGTTATGAAATTCCAGAGCAAATGTTGGAGAAATTAAGTTAAACACGAGTTTGTGTGATTAGTGACAACGTACGAAGGAAACAGTTAAACGTATAAACTACGGTGATTAGTTATCTGTGACTTAATGTAATAAAACGTTCCCTGGTGATCTGTTCTCGTTAAGCATTCATATGCAGTTCGAGACATAATGCATGCTTCTAAGCAACCATAATAGTGAAACGAACGTAGGAATAAGATGAGCTTCTGTTTACCTTATTTATATATATATATATATATATTATATATATATATATATATATATATATATATATATATATATATATATATATGTATATATATATATATATACATACATATATATAATATATATATATTCTATATATAATTAATCCAAACATGAACAATGAGAAAACACCGCGAGGACGTGGAATAAGTACAATGTTATATGGACGCTCAGGAAAGGAAAGAAAGAAGGAGGATTTAACGTTTCGAACGGAGCTCTTCGTCAGAAACCAGGGAAGGGAAGACGGAGAAAGAAAATTGCCAACGATATACATATATAATATATATATATATATCACCGTGATCACCGTGACCGACCAGTCTATCAGATGTTGCTACACATCGCTGGTCACAATGCGCTTCGCATTGTTTTAGCCTTCAAATGACGCCACCCCGCTGGCTAAGCGAGCAGGCCAACAGAGGGAAGAGTGAGAGAAAGTTGCAGTGAAAGAGTGGAGCTCAGATCGCCACCACCCCCTGTCGGAGCCTCGTGGAACTTTAGGTGTTTCACTCAATAAACACTCACTAGGAATCGAAATCGCGACCCTACGACCGCGAGTCTGCTGCCCTAACCACTGGGCCATTGCACCTCCACATATATATATATATATATATATATATATATTATATATTATATATATATATATATATATATATATATATATATATATTATATATAATATATATATATTATATATATATATATATATATATATATATTTCTTTTATTCTTTTACTTTTACTCGTTTCAATCAATTGACTGCGGTCATGCTGGAGCATCACTTTTAGTCAAAGAAACCGACCTCAGGACTTCTTCTTTGTAAGCCTAGTACTCTATCTTATAGTAGAAACAGCAGTAAGCTAATGAAGTTCATATGATAATCGTTTATTCCTTTTTGTCATATCATTTTCTCGTATATATATATATATATATATATATATAATATATATATATTGTGGTGTCCTGGACGTACATATATTTATATATGCATGTATATATACATGTAGATGTCGGTACGTACATATATGTTTGTATGTATGCATATATTTTATTTATTACACTATTGTCTGACAGCGCTTCGCGTCGGGTTCGTTCGAATTTTCGAATTTTCGAATCTTCGCTTCGTTCTGTCTCTTATCCTCCCAGTATTGTTTTATAATATAATTATGACGCGAAATTCTCTCCCTTTGCTTTACCTTCCCCTCTCTCTCTCCCTCTTCCTCATCCTTCTCTCAGCCGCGTGTCTTCCTCTCTCTCTCTCTCTCTCTCTCTCTCACTCCTCCTCACTTTCGTCACTGCTAATCCTTTTGCACGTTGCTTTCAGGCCGTAAGGTCATGTTTCCCTGCGCTCGCCAGTACCTCTTCCGTCCCAGCTAGAGCAAAAGCCCATCGTTTGTTTTTTTCGTTCGTTTTCTTGTTTATTTTGATTTCTCGTTTTGTATTTTCTTGTACATGTATTTTTAATTTTGTATTTTTATCTTGTATTTTATTACGCAGTTCTATTGTTACGTTCCGTTTGTGTTACATTTTTTTTCGTGCTTGTTTTACCCCTCTGCGAGGTTATTTTATTTTAATTCTCTTGCAGGAAGGCCTAGTATTGACGAGTCCTGTCCTGTCTTGCCTTCGAAACACGCTAAGTCTACTAGTGACAGCTGATGAAGGGGATTTTTCCTTGTGTAGCTTGTCCTGTACCTTGCTTTTCTGTTATAAATAATGTTTTTCCTGTTATTCAACTTTGTGAACACTATTACCCTGCGTGCGTAAGCAAAAGCTGGGTATTATAGTCGTTCGTCTTAGTCTGTATGTCTGTGTTTTTGCAAAATCACTGAAAAACAACTAAACGGATTTTCACCAAATTTGGCAGAAATACTCATTGGGTAAATGGCTCGATATCATTAAATTTTGGTTTGAATAGCTTCATAATTGGCGGACTGGTGAAGCAAAATGTTTCTTTTTCTTTATTACACATGCATAAACGATAAGCAAGGGAAATAACCCTTGATGTCATTTAGTTGAAATATGAATGCGTCTGAGAATATATTTATTAAATAAAAATTCATTTTACCCTTGTGTGCGCGCAGGGTATTCATCACCCCTCCGATGCCTTTTTAAATTTCTTTTACATTAGTCTTGCATCCATTTATATGGTTTGGGGGGAGCGGACTGACTTGGTGTATTTACACCCTTTTTCTACATCGAGAATATTTCTCCAAGAAAAAAATGGAGTGAATAGTTTCCTTACGGATTTGAATATGTCTTAAGCATATTTAAACTGGTAACGAGTTTTATATTTGTGTACATCACTGCATATCGCTTCTTTTCTGCATTCTAATACAGCTGGGCCACAGATTAGCATAACAAGGCACAGTAATTTGACTGGAATGTGATATGAGAGATCGGTTGTTTCGTAGCCAATTCAGAATACCTCTCTCTCCAGTGATTGATGTTGAAGAAATGACTACTCTGAAATCCAACGATCTGGGTAGAGAGCATCCGCGACTGACTGATGCATTTAGGCCTTTTTGTCAACAGTGAGAAATTTTCTCCTTGACAAACTGTTGGGAATAGCAGTCCAACGGGTTCGAATATGTCCCAGGCATATTTGAACTGGTAACAAGTTTATACTTAGTTCTCTATGACAAAGTTTTTTGAACACGCTTCCGTGGAACCCAATAGTTCCAAATCGTCTATTACTTGTTCCAGGGCTGATTTGTAAGAAATACCCCGGCAGCATTCCGGTATTTTGGAATATGTACATAGATATTTGTAAAGAAACTAGTTTTTTTTCCCCAAATATGTTTGTATTTATGTTTAATCTAATCCATAATCTAATTAGAATTTACTGCTGAACCATTCGTAGTTTCGAAAAGCATGAAATATAATTCCAATGATACTATTAAACTTGTAAGTATTTCTACATCAACACTACTAAATGTAAAAATCTTTAGTTTATTATGTGAAAATGTAGGAATTCTATATACAACTTCATTTGTATAGAATGAGATGCGCTGTTTATCGCGTAGAGAAGTAATGATTAATTTTTTTGTTCTTGTTTTTTTTTTTTTTTTCGAAAGGTGTGTAGAAATTGAGTTATTTCTATTTGATTCTTAGACGCTTATGTTTCTGATATATTTACTTGATTAAGGTTAATTGTTTAATGCAGAGTAACTAAATAAACATGCTTGAAAGTAAAAAAATAAAACGAATACCTGACTATGTAGCTAAGGATGATGTCCGGTCTTTTTTAAAATCTTAGGGCCTTTTGACTAGCATACAAATGTTCCGTAGTCATGATACAAACATTCAATATTGTAATATTTATACGATATTTAGCTGTTATGAATAACTAACAGTAGGTTTCGGTGGAAATTGGAAGTCAACTTTGGTGTGAAAGCCTGTCTATAGACTCATTAAACTTAAGCAGTCTTTTACTGGAAGAAAAGCAAATAAACAGGCTTCTGGATTGTATTGTTAATGAAATATCTTACTTCGTTAATACAAAATCAAGATCATTAATAAAAGATCAAGATCGTTAATACTAGATGAAGATCATTAATACAAGATCAAGATTTAATACAATTTCCAGCTATATATTTATATGAAATAACTTTCTTAATAATGAAGAACGTTTAATAACGAAGAATAGAGATTAACTGAATATAGAAAATGGTTTATGGTTTGGAGGAACATACTTATTTTCAAAATCTAAAACTCACTAACTTTTAATGTTGAATTTTTCAAGAAAACAACACCCTAAAATTATAGCACAATGTTATTTTAATTCTTTTTTGGGATATAGTTATAATATTTTCCCCTTAGAATATATTATAAATTCCCCCCAAAATTCTCTAATCTAAGATGTCCCATGACCACAATAAGTTTTATCATATGCATTTTTGATAATAAACTAGAATGGTCCGTTTCAGAGTTTCTGCAAATGTGTTTGTAACATTGTGAGCGATGGTGTATGCATAATTTCTACAGGATGCCTATGTCATAACTTGCGATTGCATTGTTTTGTCTGCCGGACAGACTTCTTACACTTTCCACAAGATGTCTGTAACCCTAAAAGGGATTACCTTGTTTCGCCCGTCACGTAGTGTTTCTGATTTCTCCACGGTACTTCCTATTATATAATATTCTTAAGTAAATTTCCAGGTTTAGTTACCAAAATTATCACTGCAGAACCCACATTTTTCTTGGTGGTATACGCATTACACCAAAAATTATAGGATATCAATCTGAAATTGGAATCAATGGTAAAGACAAATTATAGCTAAAGTG
>NC_043014.1:29387430-29392430 GCF_006345805.1 Octopus sinensis | reverse complement strand
AAACAACAATAAGTTTTACAAGTTGAGCTGTAGCATATTTTCTAGTGTATTTCTACAGTTTCGCTTGTATATTACAATTGTAATTTGCATGTTAGCTGGTCAATTTCTTTGCCTGAAAACCCCAGCTTTTCGAGATTGTCCCTTAAACGTTTACCATCATAATGAATTGCACGAATAATTATTGATATGGCTGTTAAATTATGATTAGAGAAAGAATCTGCTGTCTTTATTCCAGTTATCCATAAATGTTCACATCTGTAGGTCCGCTGGCATATAGAGTTTTAGACTCAACATGGCTTTTTTTCCTTTCACATCTAATTACTAATAATTAAATCAGGGTTGTTATGTTTGCACTTAGTAGAAGTATTTATGCACTTGGTAGAAGTGTTCCACCAATATTTCTTGTGTTGATATTTTGATCTGATCAACGGAACAGCCTGCTCCAGAAATTAACGTGCAAGTCACTGAGTACTCCACAGACTCAGATACCACACAATGAGACTGAACCCTGAACCCTGAACCACGTGACTGGGAAGCAAACATCTTACCACAAAAACACGCCTATTGTTTAAAAAAATTGGGGGGGGGGACTGATGCTCTGTGTGCGCATGCGTGTTTGTGTACATGTATGTGTATGTGTTTCTAAGGTCAAAATAAGGATTTAAAGTAGTTCTCAGAGAGATTCAGTGTGACGCAGACTGTGACAAGGTTGGCCTTTTGAAATACAGGTATTAATAATCTTTTGTTTATCAGCTGAGTAAACTGAAACATCGTGAAATAAAGTGTCTTGCTCAAGAATACAATGCGTCGCCAGAAATTGAACTCGCGACCTTAACATCTCCACGCACCTTCACGTGTGTTCATATGTAATTATTCAGGAACAGAAGCATTGTCTATATTTTCTCATCTAAGGGTGCGACTGTATACTGTTTTAGCCGCGTCATGTTGCAATTAGAAGTAGAATTATGACATTTTAAATGGTATTTTTGGGCGGCTGGTGATCAGTTTTTTTCATATCTTCCTCAGATATGTGACATCATCGACATTCTCTATTGTATCTTGGGAGTTTAAATGGTAGGATTCGTCGTTTCTTTTGTCCGTTAGTAATTTCGCAGCTATCTTCCGCACGTGAATTGCAAAAGCAAAATTTTAAAGCTGTAAAATGAGGTAACAATTATGTTTCCAAAAGGTTTACATGTCATGTTAATATAATCCTCTTCCCCAAGTGTGTTGGAAACATATCTATACATTGATGGTATACAGAGGGTTTCTCTTCCAGGTCTGCTTGTCCTGCATTTCTGGGTTTCACAACAACCACAGCAACAACAAAGTCAACAACAATATTTACAGCATCAAAAGTGTTTCACCGAGAGATGGATATTAAAAGTTAGACAGCTGATTGCTCCCTATTGGGCAACTAGTACGCATATCGTGAATCAAAATCGGCTGTAGGTGAAAAACAATCACTTAAAATCACTGATAACGTACTTAATCTAGATGGGCAAAATATTATGATTAACGTTGCACCTACAGCGTTCACCCGAGTCGTTCTTTTAAGTTGTGCCGGTGTGTTTGTACACAGGGTGTATATGAAGCGTCAGTGCAGTACTATCATGTTAGCAGTATTTGTAGTTAGTGCATGTCCCTTCTTTTTGCTATACTCTGCTTTCAGCAACTGTCAGCAGCTGGACTTCTTGGTAGAGGTGAAGACAAGATCCGAGTGCGTAGTTCTCCTTCTGCTTCACTACCAACCGCCAAGAATTCTACCTTGCCTCTGCGGGATCATTCAAATTGGTTGGGTACCTTGCAATTGTAGATGTCAAAGCAGCAGTGGGTTCCTGAAAAAAATTAGGGCTCGCAGGCTCACCAGTGTGTAGATATTGATCTAGAATTACTAAACAACTTTCTCAGATATGGATTAATAGCAAAAGTAGATGCAACCAATTTTGGAGAAGCTCATCCTCAAACAAAAACCGTAGGTGTTGCTCGAGCCTGGCTCTGAGTCATACGTTAACCATGAGTTTCGGAGTAAAGGGTGGAAAGGGCTCTTGTTTAAACGGATAAAATATGGCCACGAGGAGTTGAGCTGCAGTTTTTAAAAAACCTTGTAAAGTTTAACTAACAATGATAAACTATCTATAGAAAATTTTGTTATGGTGGACCAAAGATAGTTGGAACTAGCTAAAGATACATCTAACATTTCTTCACTGAAACTTGGTATATTTCAGTCACTTTAAGTGTTTGATAACACAGATAAAAGCTGTGATTCATTAAGGAAGCCTAAAAAGAAAAATGCCCGAGGTTTTTATAGTTCTGCTAAGATTAGTTGTGTTATTGAAAAAAGTCTACATAGTGTAACTCAATCATCTCCAAACTACCACGACCGGAGGTTTGTCGAAGTACAACTGTTTTAATTTGAAGTATAATCGGGATCTGAAGAGTCTTTGCGACGTAGATTTTAAGAAGTGATGAATATACACAAGTGATCATCAGTCATGGTGAAGCCTTGCATCTTCTGTGAGGGTTTTAAAAGCGTGTTTGAAAACTAGAGAGGTTGAGGTCGAGATTGTTCTTCCCTTTGTGCTTTTGCAGGAAACAAAGTAGTCATATCACTACAGGATAATGTTTTCAAGGTCTATTTTCATGGAACCTGTGTAGAGTCTATATGAGATTTTTAAGTGGACGAAGTATGTGTACAAAGGTGGAGTGAACAGTGGTTTCATTTACATAGAAGTAAAGCGTTGAGACGACAGCAAAAAGGTTGTTAATGTACAGAAGGTTGGGAACGGACGGTACAACCAAATCTTGGACATTGCAGAGTTGATGGAGTAGGAATCAGAAAGAACGCTTCAGTTGCGTACGTTGTGGCGGGGAAATCTTAGAATAAGTTTTCAATCCACAAGGCAACGCAAGGACAGCGCCCATAGCATATCAATCTAACCAAGAGGTTATTTCGTACCAAAAAACTAAGTAAGTTATGTAGTAAGAACACAGGGTGTATATGAAGCGTCAGTGCAGTACTATCATGTTAGCAGTATTTGTAGTTAGTGCATGTCACTTCTTTTTGCTATACTCTGCTCTCAGCAACTGTCGGCAGCTGGACTTCTTGGTAGAGGTGAAGACAATATCCGAGTGCGTAGTTCTCCTTCTGCTTGACTACCAACCGCCAAGACTTCTACCTTGCCTCTACGGAATCATTCAAATTGGTTGGATACCTTGCAATTGTGTATTAATTAAAATATATGTTGGTTGCAATTGTCAATAGTTGTCTATTAACATCCTCTCAAAGTCAAGATACTTTCAATAAATCAAGAATTTATCTTGTAAGGTATTTTTCGCTTTTATCTTTTACTTGTTTCAGTCATTAGACTGCGACCATGCTGGGGCACTGTCATGCGAAATTTTAGCCGAACTAATCGACTTCAATACTTATTTCCAGTTTTTATTTATTTGTTGCTTAGTCCTTATTCTATCGGTATCTTTTGCCGAACCGGTAAGTCACAGGGACGTAAACAAAGCAACACTGGTCGTCAAATGGTGATGGGTACAAACACAGACACAACGACATACACACACACACTGAGACGCACACACACAGAGAGCACACACAGACACACACATATATACAACGGACTTCGTCCAGTTTCCGTCTGCCAAATCCTCTCACAAGGTTTTGTCGGCCTAAGGCTATAGTAAAAGATATTTGCTCTAGGTACCACGCAGAGGGACTGAACCAGAAACCATTTGGTTGGGAAGCAAACTTCTTACCACGTAACCACTCCTGCGCCTGTAATGTGCGTGTGTGTGTATATATGCACGTGACAGAGAGAGAGAGAGAGAGATTGTGTGTGTGTGTGTGTGTGGTGTGTGTGTGTGTGTATTTATGCATGCAAACATCTCTTCTAAATGAGGGTTACAGTATTGTTGGTATATTAGAGCAGAAAACGTTATAATTTTAAGTTATCTTTCACACACATAACAAACACAAGAAAGAAAAGTGTGCGTGCGTGCGCGCTTGTAGTTGGAAGAAGGGTTCAAACTGAACCCAACAGTACGAAACTACTCTCATTCGCTTCAGCGAATTTAGCTTTTGTTTTTGCTAAAACAATTGCCCTTTCGGGCCACTATCGCCAACCACCATCAACTAATGCTAACGCAAAGTAGCGCTACTAAGAAAACACTACCCACACCATAACCGCCTACGCCACCACCATCACCTAGAACATACACCAACGCCACCCACTTTCTCCTCCATCTCTTCCACAGCTACAACAACTATTACCATTCTATACCAAAGACGCCATCTTTTCAGTAATAAACATGCAGTTAATTAGTAAACATCATGCGATTTGACTGTGTTCGGTCAGTGAGTCACGAATTAGAGCCTTCCCTATCACGTCAGACACCATGGACGGTAGATTTGTAATCTTTCCATTTCCACCACTCGCATTGTGAACTTTTTGTTTTGTTTTGTTTGTTTTGTATATCTGTTTCAAAATCCCTCCGTTACCTCAGTTTTCCCACCGATTATGCCATCTTTAAATACCTCTGCATCGTCACGATCGTCAGTTATACTCTTTTACTCTTTTACGTGTTTCAGTCATTTGACTGTGACCATGCTGGAGCACCGCCTTTAATCGAGCAACTCGACCCCGGGACTTATTCTTTTGTAAGCCCAGTACTTATTCTATCGGTCACTTTTGCCGAACCGCTAAGTGACGGGGACGTAAACACACCACCATCGGTTGTCAAGCATGCTAGGGGGACAAACACAGACACACAACACACACACGCATATATATATATATATATATATAATATATATATATATATATATATATATATATATATATATACATATATACGACGGGCTTCTTTCAGTTTCCGTCTACCAAATCCACTCACAAGGCTTTGGTCGGCCCGAGGCTATAGTAGAAGACACTTGCCCAAGGTGCCACGCAGTGGGACTGAACCCGGAACCATGTGGTTGGTAAACAAGC
>NC_043014.1:29377430-29382430 GCF_006345805.1 Octopus sinensis | reverse complement strand
TTAAAGTCGACCTCGGTGACATTTGAACGCAGAACGTAAAAGCAGACGAAACGCGCCTAAGCAGTTTACCCGGTGCTGTAACAATTCTCCAGCTCACCGCCCTATCCACTATTTTGATAATGTGAACAATCCACAACTATAATCGCAACTAAGAAAAATGCATATGTAACGACAACAACAATTGGCGCAGGAGTGGCTGTGTGGTAAGTAGCTTGCTTACCAACCACATGGTGCCAGGTTCGTGGCACATTGGGCAGGTGTCTTCTACTATAGCCTCGGGCCGACCAAAGCCTTGTGCGTGGATTTGGTAGATGGAAACTGAAAAGAAGCCCGTTATATATATATATATATATGTATGTATGTATGTATGTATGTATGTATGTATGTATGTATATGCTTGTGTGTCTGTGTTTGTCCCCACCCCCAACATCGCTTGACAACCGATGCTGGTGTGTTTACGTCCCCGCCACTTAGCGGTTCGGCAAGAGAGATCGATAGAATAAGTACTAAGCTTACAAAGAATAAGTCCTGGAGTAGACTTGCTCGACTAAAGGCGGTGCAACCAGCATGGCCGCAGTCAAATGACCGAAACAAGTAAAAGAATAAAAGAATGAAAAGAAAGAACACAATATACATATAAATATTTATATAACTATATATATACATATATGCGCACACAGTTAATGACGAAGTCATTTTGGTGACGAGCGACGTGCTAGAAGTAGCAGATAAAACTTACTCAAGCTATAGTCTATTGCTGTCTTATATACGTACAAGACAAATTAGAAAACGTAGTTCCATATAGTTTTAATGGATGCTGCAATAGCCATGTTTGGAATGATCTTGAACAGAAGTTTTCTTGAAGAGGATCGATCTTGAGCTTAGCAGTGGTAGCAGCAGCAGCAGCAACAGCAGTTGAAGCAGCAGCAGCAGCAACAGCAGTTGAAGCAGCAGCAGCAGTAGCAGCAACAATAGCAGTGAAAGTAGCAACTACTACTACTACTACTACTACTACTACCAGCAACGCCGCCACCGCCGCTGCTGCTACCGCCGCTGCCGCCGCTACCGCCGCTGCCGCCGCTGCCGCCGCTGCCGCCGCTGCCGCGCTGCCGCCGCTGCCGCCGCTGCCGCCGCTGCCGCCGCTGCGGCTGCCGCTGCCGCCGAAGCCGCTGCCGCGCCGCCTCCGCTGCCGCCGCCGCCTCCGCTGCCGCCGCCGCCTCCGTTACCACCGCCGCCGCCGTTGCTGCCGCCGCCGCCGTTGCTGCCGCCGCCGCCGTTGCTGCCGCCGCCGCTATCGCCGCCGCCGCTATCGCCGCCGCCGCCGCTGTCGCCGCTGCTACCAGCCGCCGCCGCCGCTGCCACGCCGCCGCTGCCACGCCGCCGCTGCCACGCCGCCGCTGCCACGCCGCCGCTGCTGCCACCGCCGCCACAGCCACCACCGCCGCAGCCGCTGTTACTATTACTACTACTACTACTACTACTACTACTACTACTACTACTACTACTACTACTACTACTACTACCGCTGCTGCCGCTGTTTGTAACAACTTTTACAATAGGTTCTTGTAAAACAACAACAGCATAATTCTAGCAACAACAACGATCATCTTTGTTCTAAATTCTCAGTCCACGTCCCAAGTGGCTTGAGTATGGCTTTCATCACCCCAGATCAATACGATAACTATCATTTCACTACTAGTATCGATTAAAGAGACTACACACATCGCTGCCCTAAAATGTATCCCCTATCAAAACTAAGTATTTGGTTCAAGTTACGATGGGTCTACATCAATATTCATTCCGGGAACTGGGAGGTAGGCATTATACAATAATATAATAATCACATATTGATGTTAACTCAGTAAACTATAGACCTTCTTTCCATGGTTCGTACTTTCTGCTAACTTCGCAAATACCTATTATTGTCAGTTAGACGAGGGGCATAGAGTAGATGTAAAAAAAAATCAATGAGAAGAGTTTGCAGCTCAGTTTAGATTCCCGATATGGATTCATTCGCTTCTGTGAGGTTGTATGTTCACACACACACACACACACACACACTGTTGTGTCTCGTCGACACTTATGTTTTTCTTTGAACTCGCTGTATATGCCATTTTATAACTTGGACTTATAGCAAGGCTATAACAAAACAAGTACAAATCAGAAACAACCAGATCAGAAACAAACCAGATCTCTTCTCAACGACTTCAACAACTGTTTTCACAAAGCGCCTGCGCACACCACTCTGTCCTTCAGTGACAGTGCGCATGCGCCTTCATACGGTTTAGGACAGTTGACTTGCTATTCTACAGGGATGTCAGGATTCCACCACAACATAAACACACACACACACATACACACACAAACAAACAGACACAAACAAATACACACACACACACACACACACGAACAAACAAACGTACACATTTAGTGCAACATTTCTATCATATTCTTTCACATAATTGCTCACTTCTGGCTTCCTGGTTTTCGAATGTCTTACTGTTTCTAATTTATTCTTCAGAATGTGTCTCCAGCTGTTTATTCGCATTTAGTGGTTCTTCTTGTTCTAGAGTGTGCAGAACGGTCGAATCAATCCAAACTACACAAGTGTATAGTTTCTTCATATGTTATGCGGAGCTTTTTTTCTAAATTTGTTTCCTGTCTTCAGTATGTTACTATTTTTGTCTTCACCAGTAGTTGTTGCAGCTTCTTTTTCTTTTCGTCTAATGATGGTTGCGTAAGCTTTTTGACAGTCTAGTATTTCTCTCAACCCCTTTTTGCAACTCTCCTCCTTTCTTTTATATATAATTCTCCATAATCTCTTTTATTTGTTGTCAGACATCCATGTTTTCAGCTTGGTGTGATTTTCCCCTCTCTTCTTGGCTTTCATTGCGCTTGTATCATCACACTTAGTCTAGAATGTCTTCCGTCATCCAATATAGTTTTCCCTGCATTGCATTACCTAGGACTGTACAAGCTTCTTCCATTTGTTTCATGTAAGAATTTTTGTGTTAGTTCTTTAGCAATTAGATTTAATAGGAATATTGCGGGTACTATGAGAATAGTATTTG
The DNA here is from genome assembly GCF_006345805.1 of Octopus sinensis. Classification (NCBI taxonomy): domain Eukaryota; kingdom Metazoa; phylum Mollusca; class Cephalopoda; order Octopoda; family Octopodidae; genus Octopus; species Octopus sinensis. The sequence continues at coordinate 29,379,359 of NC_043014.1, read as the reverse complement.
TATACTTCTAAACAACAATGAAACAATGCAATAGTTTGAAATAAGCAGCAGAGTTAGAAAGACTTTTCAATCTATTTCTCGAAAAAATATTGACAGCTAATCTTCGAGATTCTGAAAGCATTGAAGATTGCTGGAAGAATGATCTACCAGCCTAAGATTTGCGGACAACTGTGAATGTTATCCAGTTTCAAAGACAAATTATTTGCTATCACAATAAGAGTACTTACTGCTTCAAATGAATATGATGTGGACATCACCCGTGTAAAGAAGTCAGGCAACGGTGACAGGAAAGTAGCAAGCAGAACAAACAACTACACTAATATAGGCGCAGTTCAAACCGTTGACATTCTGATGTTATCAGTGAATTACTGACTTGGTCTCTCTTATCAATGAAAATATAACAAGCGAAATCAACATAATGAGGACAACTCAATTTATCAAGTCGTCGTCGTCGTCGTCGTCGTCGTTTAAGGTCCGCTTTCCATGCTAGCATGGGTTGGACAGTTTGACTGTGGGCTGGCGAACCAGATGGCTGCACCAAGCTTCAGTCTTGATCTGGCAGAGTTTCTACAGCTGGATGCCCTTCCTAACGCCAACCACTCCGAGAGTGTAGTGGGTGCTTTTACGTGCCACCGGCACGGGGACCAGTTAGGCGGTACTGGCAACGACCTCGTTCGAATTTTTACACATATATATACATGAATTACGTCTGTTAAAGATTTTATTATATTTACAGTCCTTTGAATGTTTCATGGAATTAGTAGTAAACCTGCTGGGTTATTCATGTAAACTTTATCCAAAAAACCTGAAAGCGTAGCCTGTGTTATGTCTGTATCAAAAGATAGTTACTTGTCTGCTATTCATAACAAAGTAAAGATAAAAAACAGAAATAGCAAGAACATTGCGACGAACAACAGCACTAAGACTATTATGAAGGCTGAGTTATATATATTGTATAGAAACATAGAAAATTATTTCATCGAGATTGGAATTAGAAATTTTCGTAGCTTTTTAGCATTACATAGAAAGACTACTGAACTCATCAGTCTTAGTTCAATTTATATGTTGCTTGGGAAGAGAGTAAATCTTATAGACGAAATAAGATGAAGGAATATGCGGCAGTTTGGTCACATCAGTGGAATGACTAGGCTCTCTTACTCTTTACTCTTTTATTTGTTTCAGTCATTTGACTGCGGCCATGCTGGAGCACCGCCTTTAGTCGAGCAACTCGACCCCGGGACTTATTCTTTTTGTAAGCCCAGTACTTATTCTATCGGTCTCTTTTTGCCGAACCGCTAAGTGACGGGGACGTAAACACACCAGCATCGGTTGTCAAGCAATGCTAGGGGAACGAACACAGACACACAAACACACACACATACATATATATACATATATACGACAGGCTTTTTTCAGTTTCCATCTACCAAATCCACTCACAAGGCATTGGTCGGCCCGGGTCTATAGTAGAAGACACTTCCCCAAGATGCCACGCAGTGGGACTGAACCCGGAACCATGTGGTTGGTTAGCAAGCTACTTACCACACAGCCACTCCTGCGCCTATACAAACATGTTTGGTAAATACAAGGTTGAAAGAGAAGGCAACGAAGAAGAAACTGACTCAATGATATTGAGACATGGAATGGGATAAGAATATTGGAATACATGGAGCTCCAGAGGGAGAGGGGTGGAAAATACTGGCAGAAGTACCTGGCCTGTAAACTGGAGGAAAGAATCGGGCGATTACATCAACGCAGTGCTTGATAGATTCTTTATATTACTGACTCCGATAGAATAGAATGCAAAATTGACCTCGATCAGATGTGAATTCCGAGTATAAAGAGTATGAACATATAGGCGCAAGCGTAACTGTGTGCTAAGAAGTTTGCTGCTTTCCAGGTTCGTTTCCAATGCATGCCACTTTGGGC
>NC_043014.1:29367456-29377330 GCF_006345805.1 Octopus sinensis | reverse complement strand
TGTATATATATATAAACCTATATGTATATGTTTGTGTTTATGTATGTTTGTGTATGTCTTTGTATGTGTGCATATGTGTCTGTGTGCATGTCTGGAGAAGAGAGAAAAGGAGAGACAGAGAGGAAGAGAGAGGGAGAGAGATAGAAAACTACTAACTCTATATAAGGTTTTCTGCCTACCCACGTGTATAAGCAATGTAAGTGGCGGTATTGTTGGTATTGGTGTTGCTGTTGTTGGTGGTGGTGTTGGCGGTGGTGGTGTTGACAGTTGCTGTGGTAACAGTGGTGGTGATAGTGATGTTGTTATTTAACCCCAGGTCATTCTTGAACGAACATATGCTCAACAAAATGGTCACCATTTTGTCTTTTTCTTTTAGCGGTACGTATGTCCATATTATATAATGTGCTCTGTATAAGACAATAGTCTCCACTTTGAGCGGTTTGGGTGTTCTTTCTAGCAGCTCGTACATCCACGTAGAAACATTCACCTTGGGAACTCGTCCATATAGTGGCAATTGCAAAATAGTTTAAACTGTAGTGGAGTTTGTGTGATGGTGGTAGTGGTGGTGGTTGTGGTGGTGGTGGTAGTGGTGGTAGCAGTATCGTTCTAGCGGTGTTACGGGTGTAGTAGTGCTCGTGATAGTGGCAGAGGTGGTTGTTGCAGTGTAGAGGTAGTATTAGCGGTAATAGTAGTAATAGTAGTAGTAGTTATAGTAGTATAGGCAGCAGTGTAGTATAGTGGTGGTTATAGTATAGTGTTGCTAGTGGCATAGCAGTGGTGTAACTAATGATAGGACTTGGTGATGCTGAAGTGGATATGATTTTGGCAGAAATACAAAATTCTATCCTGGCGAAAATATCACGGTTGTAGTTATAACTGTAGGGTGTTGGTAGTAGTGTGGTTTGTATTGGAAACATAATAATAGTAGTGGCCATTAGAGTTAGGGTAAAGGTTGTAGTAGTAGTGATGGTGAGGTGATTGTGCCGATTTGGGTATTAGTAGCATCGATAATGTCAGCGAGGTCAGGGGAGACGAATGGAGTTCTCGGCGCTGTGTGTCCAGTTGTTGCTTGTGTTGGCCGATGTAGTATCATTCATGTCTGTCTTGGTAATGATGGAAGTGAAATTACAACATCAATGGTTATTCTGGGGATGTTCAGTATGTTGATGATAAAGCTAGTGGTAGCTTTTCACGAACGAAAACACACTCACGAACACCCCCCCCCACACACACACACAAATGCATAGCCGTATTTCATCTGTCGTTACGTTCCGAGTTCAAATTCCGCCGAGGTCGACTTTGCCTTTCATCCTTTCGGGGTCGATAAATTAAGTACCAGTTACGCACTGGGGTCGATGTGATCGACTTAATCCGTTTGTCTGTCCTTGTTTGTCCCCTCTGTGTTTAGCTCCTTGTGGGTAGTAAAGAAATATATATATGTATATATATATATATGCACTTATAAATGTGTGTCTCTTTGTGCATGTCTGCGTGTCTATCTGTATATATATATATGCATATATATACATACATACATACATAATATATATATATATTTAATATATATATATATATATATATATATATATATATACTACATACATACATACATACATACATACATACATACATACATACATACATACATACATACATACATTCATACATATGTATGAGATCGGAAATTTACTCTGCAGTTAATAAACTCAGCGCGCCACAGTGAAGGCATTTGAAGGATACACATTAATATAATTTGTTGAACTTTATACATGCTAGATTTCGGTCGAGCATTCTGCGTCTAGTTCTGGGAATTATGTTTTGTAAACGACAGACTATGCAGATGATCTTGCAGATGTTTGCGTATCCATATACGTAAATAAGTGAAACTAATTAGTACATCGGTAATGGTTTTTTTATTTCGTATATTGTCATTTGTCCTGCTTATTTTTACACTTTGGTTTTTTGCTGAATTTTTTCATGAAAACACATTCTTCGTGGAAAATGGCGACGTTGACGTCTATATCTAGCATATAGGCTGTCCATTTTTTAGTTTCAGTCCTCTAAATTTTGTATATATATATATATATATATATATATATATATATATATATATATATATATATATAATATATATATATATATAGAGAGAGAGAGAAAGATATCCATATACATGTATATATACACAGACACACATATATATCCATACCTGTATATTATAGACACACATATATTTGTATATATATAAATATATATAATATATATATATATATATATATATATATATATATATATATATATATATATAGAATCCATATATATATATATATATATATATATATTATATATATATGTATGTATGTGTTTGTATATATATATATATTATTTTATTTTATTTATATATAGTTTCAACTCACGAGCTGTGCTATGATGGGGCATCCCCGCATATATATTATATATCTTACCAGAGTTAGCGGTTGGAATAACCCTCTAAGGGATAAGAATATCTGTCCTCACTACCGGTTTCATTCACATATGTTATTCCTAGGCATGCTTATGCAAGCATACTATGGTCATATGGTACAGAAAATAACTGAATAAACAAAAGTTTATCAGGAATCAAATTTAAATAAACAGAAGTGGATCATTTGATCAACAAATTGGCCAACATCGGTCAATTTGTTTTTTAATACAAAACATAACATAATATTACATAACATTTCTTACGGCCGTTTCGGCTGCCAATGTCAGTTGGTGCTTACAAAGAATATTCCTAAAATGATATTCGCCATATTTACAGCCAATACGATCTAGTACATGGAGCTTCATGAGAGTGAATACAAATACATAATATAAAATAAACGAGGGGAAGAGGGAAGAGGAAAGAACAGGGCCTCGAGATGAGGCCAGAATGCTCAATATATTAGAATCATACCACTTTGCAGTGTGAAGCGACAAGTCGATAGGCAAAAGAGTGAACCAGCAAATGAGTCTGAGAAATAATTTATGGTTTATCTCTTTATGTAGGGGTACCAGGGTGTATAAATAATAATAGGATACTAAATAGTAGTAAAACAACAGCAGCAGCAACCACGACAACAACGATTTCAAATTTTGGCACAAGGCCAGCAATTTCGAGGAAGGGATAAGTCGATTACATCGACCCCAGTTTTCAACTGGTTCCTATTTAATCAACCCCTAAGAGATGAGTTCCAATACCCCTTGCAAGTGAACTTAACAGAACAGGTTATGGATATAAAATTGGCGACAAGAAAATAGTTATCTGTTTTATATGGATTATTTAAAGATCTATGGTAAATACGCTAATGAGCTTGAAGAACTACTACATCGGGGTAGAATTTGGTCTTGATAAATGTGCCAAGGTCATTTTCAAGAAATGGAAATTGAAGAGGTCACATACAGTAGTGTTGGATGTTGACAGTCTTAAAAGAACTCTAGCAAGAACAAACTTACAAATACTTCGGAATAAATGAGGGCTCTGGCATTCAGTATGCAAGCATGAAAGAGAAGATCAGGAGGGAATGTTACAGGAGAGTTCGCGCATTCCTAAAATCCCAGTTAAATGCACGTAAGAAGGTGTTAGCTAGAAGTTCCTTAGAAGTTCCGGTTTTTATATACAGTGTCAATGTTTTGAACTGGAATATGAGCGAAATAAGGAAGATTGACACGAACATCCGTAAGCTGCTGACTTGAGACAAGATGCATCATCCAGAGGCAGATACAGATCGTCTTTACCTACCTAGAGCTCAAGGAGGTCGAGGCTTGATCCAATTTGAAATCTCTTTCAAAACCACCACAATTAGACTGGCAAAATATTTTGAAACATCTAAAATCTCGATGCTAAAGGTCGTTGAAAGCCACGAAAGACGTAAGAAGCTTCATTCTGTTATGAAGGAGAGCAAAAAATTTTCAAGTGAGTTTATGCATAATACCCAGGCTGAACACCATGATGGAAGTGCGGCATCTGTAGTTGCAAAGGTGAAATCAATAGTAAAGCAAAATGTGTTCGAACAATTGGCTGATAGTTAGGAACAAAAATCTCTGCATGACAAATATGTGGCCCGCAGCAAACAAGCTGATGTAGACCAGATGCACACCCATCAGGGGCTATGGACCTCAGAGCTAAAGGTAGAGTGTGAAGACTATTTTGGCTGCTCAACATCAGAGCTTATTGACCCGGAACTATCAAGCGTTGAAACAGCGTTGAAGCAGTGGGCCATCTAATCTCTGGGTTTAAGGTTTCAGCACTTATAGAGTACAAATCATGACATGACAGACTTGGCCAATATCTACATTGGATAATGTGCCGGCAATATAAAATCAAAACTGCTGACAAGCACTACCCCGAGGTTGAAACTGAGGGAGAAATGTAACGATTCTTTCGGACTTCCCAGTATATATAGACAAGACTATCAAAGCAAATAAATCAGATATTGTTGTGAAATACCAAAATAATAAAGTCTATTTATTGATTGACATGAGCATACCCTGTGACCATAATATCGCGACAAAAGAATTTGATAAGCTCAGAAAATATAAAGATTTGCTAATCGAAAAGATGGGACATCTCAAGACGGTTACAATACCGGTGATTGTAGGAGCACTTGGAATGTTCAAAAAAGGGATTGAAAATTTTCTAAGAGTGATCCCTAGTTTACCATCCATGCAAGAAGTGCATAAGATTATCTTAACTGGTACGTCACACCTACTCTGAGAAGAGCATTGTCGCTGTGAATTTTCTTTCCTTTTTTACTCTTTTATTTTGTTTACACTTCTATTTTTAATTTTTTCCTATTTTTCTCTCTGTCTTTCTTCCCCTTTTCCTCTGTCACATGACTTTGTAAACGAACAATCTGGTGCGTTTATTTTAATGGCCTAACAATGTATACAGTGTGGTCCTCTGCTCTAGGTGTCAGGAAGACACTAGGCAACAAATAGAAACACAATTGAAAGAGGATGATAATGAAAATAATAATAATAATAATAATAATAATAATAATAATAATAATAATAATAATAATAATAATAATAATAATAATAATAATAGTAGTAGTAGTAATAACAATAATAATAATAATAGCTTAACAACTATGTACAAAACACTAACATCTGTCCTGACGGAATATACCTATAGTTTTTTAACAGACAGCAGCATATTCCCTAATGAACAGAAAGGATGTAAACGTGGATCCTACGGCTGTAAAGACCAACTACTCATCAATAAGATGATCTTAGAAGATTGTCACAAACGACACAAAAACTTATCAATAGCCTGGATAGACTATAAAAAGGCTTTTGATAGCTACCACATAGCTGGATTAGGAAATGCCTTGAAATGTATAAGATAGCACCAACTCTGCGAAACTTCTTGACTGTAAGTATGAGATCATGGAGAACCACACTAACTCTGAACAGTGACAGTGAATCCCTAAATGCTGGTGATGTAAAAATTTCGTGTGGATTTTCCAGGGTGACTCACTGTCACCACTCCTCTTTTGTTTATCCTTAATACCTCTCTCAAAGCTGCTCAATGACGCGCAGTACGGGTATAAAATGTTTGATAAAAATATAAATCATCTCGTTTACATGGATGATTTAAAGCTTTTTGCAAAAAATGATCAACAACTAGCGATAGTCAAACAATTCAGTGACGACATCAGAATGCAATTCGGCCTCGATAAATGTGCAAAGGCTACCTTTATCAAAGGAAAAATGACAGAAACATCTAACGTTAACCTTGACTAACAGAATGTCATAAAAGAACTAGACCCAGCGGAGAGCTACAAGTACCTAGGGGTAATTGAAGGGAACGGAATAAGGCATTCAGAGATGAAGGAAAGGATCAGGAGAGAATGCTATCGAAGAGTGAGAGCAATACTCAAGACAGAGCTGAATGCAAGAAACAGGATCGAAGCGATCAATGCATTAGCTATACAAGTCGTGACTTACAGTTTCAATATTGTTAACTGGTCAATTACTGAAATATGTCAGCTCGACAGAAAAATAAGGAAACTGTTGACAATGCATAGAATGCACCACCCTAAGGCAGATACAGAACGACTCTATCTGCCAAGAAAAGAGGGAGGCCGTGGTCTTTTGCAACTGGCAATAACAATGAAGATTGCTACAATTGGCCTAGACACCTACCTGAAAAACTCTGAGGACTGGATGTTAAAACTTGTCTCAAAACATGAAAACAAGAAAGCATCATACTCAGTCACAAAACAGGCAAAGGAATATCTAAGTGAATTCCGAATACAACCAATTTCGGAATTAGAGATAGATATACAAGAAACAAGCACAGAAAAAGCTAGGCGCATGAAAACCCGTGCCAAAACTGCGGCCTTAGATATTCTGAATAATAAATGGCAAGAAAAACCTCTCTATGGCAAATACCCAAAGAGAGCGAATAATGCAGATATCGACAAAGCCTGACCCATCAATGGCTAATGGCCTCTGGCTTAAAATCTGAAACAGAGGGGTTTATCATAGCAGCTCAAGATCAATGCCTACCAACAAGAAACTACCAGGCCAACATATTAAAGATCAGAAGCAGTCCAACGTGTCGTGTATGCAAGCAACAAAATGAAACCATTGACCATGTGGTCTCCAAGTGCAGTCTTCTAGCGCCTACAGAGTATCTCAACAGGCACGATAGAGTTGCACAATATATTCACTGGGTAATCTGTAAAAACCTGGATTTGCCCCATGAAAAAAAACTGGTGGGAACACAAACCACCCCCAGTGCTTGAAAATGACCACATCTCACTCTTCTGGAACTTCACCATTCAAACTGACAGGAAGATAGATGCAAATAGGCCAGACATCATATTGAAAGACTTCAAACAAAGAACATGCCTCCTCATTGATATGACTGTCCCAATCGATATAAACGTATCTGTCAAGACTTACCAAAAACTGAGCAAATATAAAGATCTTGAAATAGAAATCAGCAAAATGTGGAAGCTGAAGACTAAAACAATACCTGTTGTCATAGGTGCCCTGGGAATGATAGCAAAAGGGGCTGATAGCTACCTAACTCAGATACCAGGAAACCCAAAAATGGCAGAAGTTCAAAAGATAGTGCTCATGGGAACTGCTCAATCCTACGCAAAATACTCTCTATGTAATCTCAAGGTTTAAAACAAACATAATTTTCGGTTTAAAATAAAAAAAAAAACAACTTTTTTTTCTTTAGACATTCATTAGTACAACATCCCCACCCCCCAAATATATGGCACACTAGGCATAACAACAACATGAACTTCCAACCCTGTTGTCTCTTGAGGTCTCTGGGTGAGACTTGGAGCCAACTTGTACAAAATATAAAGCAAAAGTCAAACATAGAATAATAATAATAATAACAATAACTGGAGGGACAAGGCCTGAAATTTGTAGGGGGAAACTAGTCGATTACATAGACCCCAGTATTTTACTGGTACTTAATTTATCGACCCCCGAAAGGATGAAATACGAAGTTAGCCTTTGCGGAATTTGAACTGAGAATATAGCGGCAGACGAAATACCGCTATGCATTTCGCCGGTGTGCTATCAATTCTGCCATCTCTTTGCCCTATGCAACTACTACTACTACTACTACTACTACTACTACTACTACTACTACTACTACTACTACTGCTGCTGCTGCTGCTGCTGCTGCTGCTGCTGCTGCTGCTGCTGCTGCGCTGCTACTACTATTACTACTACTACTACACTACTACTACTACTACTACTACTACTAACTACTACTACTACACTACTACTAATAATAATAATAATAATAATAATAATAATAATAAGAAGAAGAAGAAGAAGAAGACGAAGAAGAAGAAGAAGAGAAGAAGAAGAAGAAGAAGAAGAAGAAGAAGAAGAAGAAGAAGAAGAAGAAGAAGGAGGGGAGGAGGAGGAGGAGGAGGAAGCGAGCGAGGAGAATCGTTAGCGCGTGGATGAAAATGTTTAGCAGCGTTTCTTGCGGCTCTCAAATTCTTTCGCAGTTGACTTCGCTATTCATCCTTTCGATGTCGATAAAACAGGAACCCAGTTCAGCACTGTGGGCGAGGAAATCGACTAGCTTCAGCTCCTTCACAAAATTTCGCTTCCCTGAGCCTATTTTAGACAGGATTATTGCCATTATTAGTTGCATCAAGTCAGCGAGCTGGCTGAATCGTTAGCACACCGGACAAAATGCGTAACAGTAGATCGTCGTTCTGAGTTCAAATTCCGCCGAGGTCGAATTTGCCTTTAATCCATTCGGAGTCGATAAAACAAGTACCAAGAATATTAGACTGGCTCTACCCCCAAATTTCAGGCCTTGTACCTATAGTTAAAAAATAAAAAAATATATAAATTGCATTGTTTCATGAGCAACTGCAGTTTGTTTTGTTTTTAAGGGATCAAATTTTAGAATCCAAATATTTAAAAAATACATTCCTATAAAGGTTAACAGTGAAATGGTCTCTGATCTGTGTATGAAAGAAATAGCGTGAGTGTTGAGGAATTGGGCAGGGAGAAGGGAATATATCGAAGGAGAGAAAGGCGAGGAAGGAGTGAGAGTTTCATTCCATGTAGAGTTTTACATCATAATTTCAGCTCAAAGGGATTTGAAAAAGTAGAGCTTACCAGACTGCGATACATACATACATACATACATACATACATACATACATACATACATACATACATACATACATACATACATACATACATACGTACGTACATACATTTATATATATATATGTATATATTTATATATATATACACACACATAGTCGTAGGAGTGGGTGTGTGGTAAGTAGCTTGCTTACCAACCACATGGTTCCGGGTTCAGTCCCATATATATAAATGGATGAATGAATTATCCTTTGTTTACAGTTAACATGGAAAATTCAATAAACAGTTGCCAGGGTAGCAAAATTCACGCAAGTAACGAGGATGTAGCGACCTATTCAAAGGTAGAAACTCCGGGTTAATGTGCAGTAATTTGTATAATATAAGTAAATAACATCTGCGTTCGATTCCATTTATTTACTTATATATATATTTATATATGTGTGTGTGCGTGTGTGAATATGCGTGTATATATGTTTCTGTGTCTGTGTTTCTCGCCCTAACATCGCTTGACAACCGATGCTGGTGTGTTTACGTCCCCGTAACTTAGTGGTTCAACAAAAGAGACCGATAGAATAAGTACTAGGCTTGCAAAGAATATGTCCTGGGGTCGATTTGCTCGAACAAAAGCGGTGCTCCAGCATGGCCACAGTCAAATGACTGAAACAAGTAAAAGAGTAAAAGTGTATAGATTTATATATTCATGTTTGTTTTTATATTTTTATATAAAAACAATTTGATACCAGACTGAAACTTTATTCAATACTTTCTATTGAATACAGGGTGCATATCTATTACCGTTTGTAAAGGAAAAGGTTGGGAGTGACTTCTAAGTTTCGCTTTGCTCACTTTTCTCAGACAGTGTGATGAAAGTGAGCAAGCCGAAACGTCTAAGTGCCTATGAGTATGTACAAATATATCAATATACATATATGTGTTTATACAGGAAGCCTTTTCCGATACCGGAAATAGATGAATGAATAAATGTATGACACCGTGAAGGAAGGAGAGAGTTAATTATATATTGCATGAGTAAAACAATAAGTAAATGAATAAGGTGAATGAGTACATGAATGAAAGGAACGAATACGTAAAATATCAGTAAGTGGAACAAAGAAATAGTTGAGGGAAGAATGATTGAATGAAAGAAGTTCGGGAATGAGTGGGAAAATGAGTGGGAAAATGAATAAGTAACTGAATGAACGAGTAAATGAGAGAATAAGTGCGTCAAAGAGTAAGTGAAAGAGTG
>NC_043014.1:29359956-29362456 GCF_006345805.1 Octopus sinensis | reverse complement strand
TAGTTATGGAGACATGCTATACCCCTAATTCCTATGTATATAAAAGCAAAAAGTTTAACGGCTACAAATCATTATTGTTGCCTTTGGAAAAAAATAAGACAAAAACCATAACTTTACACAAGCTGATGTTTATGATTAAATTACATTCATAGAATCAGATAATAGTGACAAAAGGGTAAAACGTTATCAATGATATAATGTTCATTTACTCAGACGAGTCACAAAATCGGCGTTTCAGACACATTTTGAGCTGGACCAGGGTACTCGGAATCTTTCTTTCATAGCTCTTAAATCTTGGTGAAACTGTTATCTGTTTTATGGCTCCCAAGAATTTTTTTTTACAACCTCAGTATTGTTCTTTGAATCTTGAAAAGTATGGGTCTTTCACGAGTTCCTTGTTTTTTGACCCCTCTTAAATACAAGCTTTTAGCTTTTCCATGCTCAACGCTACATATTTTCTGCATATGTAGGCAAATCAGTCCCTTTCTTTGTTCAAAGCCTTCACTGTTCTGTTAGACCTACTTTGATGTACTGTGATGCTAGAATGATCTGTCAACCTAGGGTTCCGAAATTACATTTCTTTTCTTTAACGAGCATGTTTTCTCACAGAAGCCATTGTTATCTGCTATCTGGGACCACGTTGAAAGCACTGGTTCTCGTCCGATCACCGAAGTTAAGCAATGTCGAGCCTAGTGAGTACTTAGATGGGTGACCGCTTGGGAAACCGAGGTGCTGTAAGCGTCTCACACTTAGGCGTAGGAGTGGCTGTGCGGTAAGTAGCTTGCTTACTAACCACATGGTTCCGGGTGCAGTCCCACTGCATGTCACCTTGGACAAGTGTCTTCTAATATAGCTTCGAGCCGACCAAAGCCTTGTGAGTAGGTTTGGTAGACGGAAACTGAAAGAAACCCGTCATGTATATATATATATATATATATATATTATATATATATATATATATATATACTAAGTAATTAAGGGTTTAGCAACGATTTGCCTCACCACACACCGAATTTAGAAATAGCAGTCAAAGAGTTATGGCTATTCTTTCTAGCCATAACTCTTTGACTGCTATTTCTAAATTCGGTGTGTGGTGAGGCAAATCGTTGCTAAACCCTTAATACTTAGTATTACTTAAACCTTCCTTGAATGGGACTTTTACATGCCGAAATCTACTTGGTGAAATTAATGATTATTCCAAATTAATTAATTTCACCCTATATTATTATATATATATATATATATGTGTGTGTGTGTGTGTGTGTGTGTGTGTGTGTGTGTGTGTGTGTGTGTGTGTGTGTGTGTGTGTGTGTGTGTGTGTGTACGTGCGTGCATGTGTGTGTGTGTTTGTTCTCCCATCGCTTGACAACCGATGCTGGTGTGTTTACGTCCCCGTAACTTAGCGGTTCAGTAAAAGAGACCGATAGAATTAGTACTAGGCTCAGAAAAAATAAGTCCTGGAGTAGATTTGTTCGACTAAAGGCGGTGCTCCATCATGGTCACACTCAAATGACTGAAACAAATAAAAGAATAAAAGAAATAATAAAAGAATACATACACACACACACACACACACACACACTGGCATAGATATAACTAATATTTTAACATATTGACTTTCGGTAAATCTAGCTGATGAGGACTAACCGAATTTACGATAACCGGCGTATTAGGAGAGTCCGAACCGAGAGTACTAGATTATCCACTCTAGGCTCTCCATCTATCCGGGGTTCTTACTAGAGGTTAGACGAAAATTGTTTACATTCGTTGCCCGCACACATCTTCGTCAGTATACATTCAGTGAAGCTTTACATAGCGTCGTACGGTTAGCGACTGCTATTTCCAGAAAATATTGGTGCTTTGTTGTACCACTGTTTTCTATTTATTACTCTACCTTTACAGTGCTTTATATAGCTGGAAAATAATACTATTGTATTGCAATGATAATATTTAGAATTTTTATATAAAACTTTTTCACTGATCTCAGTTCAGTTTACAGCTAGGCGTTCAACTGAATACTGGCATTGATGTAACGAATATTTTAAAATTCGTCTTTCGGTGAATCTAGCTGATGAGTTTACGATAACAAGCGTATTAGGAGAGTCCGAAACTCGAGTACTAGATTACCCACTTTAGGTTGTCCATCTATCATCCTTGCCCTTTGAAATCTGATTCTGAAGGAATGTCTTTGTGAACTAGCATGTGTCTTTTAAGTCCAGATATTGTCTTACAAGTTTTTTGACATATGACATAAGTCGAAAGAGGCATTACCTCTCATTACCTATCTGGGCATTACGATTTTCATGTGACTTCATATGATTCACATATCCTGCTTCTGACAACAGAACATGGTCACATATAATACATATCCAATGTTCACTGTTGATTACAGTTCCAAGTATAAATGCATACATATTTTTTATATGTATGGACAGGACACTTCGTAAAAAGAACAAGAAAGCATCTTCAAAGCCGTTTTATTTGCTTATTTGCATCATAT
>NC_043014.1:29319956-29347456 GCF_006345805.1 Octopus sinensis | reverse complement strand
TTATGGAGTATTGATGACGGTTTGGCAAATCCAATGCTCAGAATACACTTTCAGCTTTATCCCCATTAATATTAAAACGACAAGATATATGCCAAGCCACCTGGGTCAATGGCTTAATTTGACGCTACAGTTGATCACCATATCTGGGACAATAAAACCCGCAATTTAAAGGATAAATGGTTACGCAAAGCATGATTTATTAATATCTTTTCTGTAGAGGCTTTTCACCGACGAAATGTGCAGTCATAATATTCAAATCAAGAATAAAATACATGAAACTAAAACATATATACATGCAAATGCATTCATATATTGTATACATATTCTAATGCCTACATACTCAAACACAAAAGTACTTGTATAACATTCCCATAAAAACTTCCACCATATGCTACATGCAAAAGCAGTGAGTCTGATATGGTCGTTTGTGACCAAATAAAGTAAAAATAATGTTTCTTTCTACTTTAGGTACAAGGCATGAAATTTTGACGGAGGTGGCTAGTCGAGCACATCGATTGGTACTTATTTTATCGACTCCAAAACGGCAAAATTCTCTGCAGAATTTGAACTCAGAACATAAAGCCAGAAGAAATGCAGCTAAGCATCTTGTCCGGTGTGCTAACGATCCTGCCAGCTCGCAAAATATACTGTGGTGCTGCACCGCTAAGTTACGTGAGTGTAAACAAACCAACACCGGTTATCAAGTAGTATTGGAGGACAATCACAAATTCAAAGATATACACACACACACACACATATATAGTATACGACGGGCTTCTTTTAGTTTCCGAGTACCGAATCCACAAGTTTTTTGTTTGTCCGTTTTCCAAGGTTCTACGTAATGGGACTGAACCCGGTACCATGTGGTTGGGAAGAACACACACTCCCCCATCATCATCACAACACAAGAACAACAAAACAACAATATTAACAAAAAGTAACAAAAACACTGGCGAGTACACTGCCAAATCCACCACTACCATCACCAGTGGCAACAGCAAATCCACCACCACCATTACCATCGCAACTACCGACACAAGCATTAATATAACGGAAACAGCGACCGTTCTTATTTTCAAACAAAATAAAAACTGTTTCGCACGAACTTGTCGACAGGAGAAAGATGATGTGCCAGAAAAAAAACTAACAAACAAAAGAAAAAACATGTTAAGTGACACCAAAGCGCACTTAACAGAGAATGACCGAATAATATTTCTAAACACGCCAAAGGAGATTACAAGATAATAGAAAAAAACCTATTATCTACAAGTGTATTTCATCAAAAGCCAGGAGATTGGAGCGAGTGACGCAAACCCAGATCGTAAAATGTTTAAGACCAGTCTGGGGGTAAAAACATAAGTCGCTCGTGGGAGACACTTTGGCACAGTTGAGGTGAGATTCCCAACTAAAGAGAAAGCCAAAGACAGTGCAACAACAAAGCTCAAAGTGAGAAATTGTGGGCAGTTCCGACATACCTAGGTCGGAGTGTGCTTAAAATAAAGGTATTTTAACAAGATAGTGGATAGCTCTTTGCTGGTGGCAGCCGTATTATGCAATATAGAAAATAATGCAGCAATTCTCTAAGTACATAAGATTGGAAAGGAAAATTTATCAGGCACCTGGAAAGGCAGCTCCCTGATGTCAAATAACGTCGTGAGACTCTGGAAGGAGGGACCAGTTAAATTGCTTGGGATTTGGTTTGGTTTGGGTATCCAGGTAGAGAACTGGAATGAGGTGACGAGCAGGGTAGCCAATCTAA
The DNA here is from genome assembly GCF_006345805.1 of Octopus sinensis. NCBI lineage: Eukaryota > Metazoa > Mollusca > Cephalopoda > Octopoda > Octopodidae > Octopus > Octopus sinensis. Next base: position 29,345,697 of record NC_043014.1, on the reverse strand, counting down.
CCTGGAAATGGTCCGTGAGAAAGCTATCTATGAAAGGTCAGACAGACGTGGCAAATGCTTACATATCCTCCATTATAGATCATCGCCTGACCATCGTACCTTGTCCCAGTTTACGTATGATCAAACTAGAGTGCATACTCTTCCGCTTTCTGTAAAAGGGACACGTTTCACTGGTCAGGCGCTCCATTTGCTGTCAATACCCACTGAATAGAGATCTGGACATGCCGTGGGTGCAGATGTGCAGACATACGCTGTAGCTACAGTATTTCCGTCCCTTCCATGACAGTGAGCAGATGTGATCGCCGTTTGTAAGGCAGGATTTTCTACAGCTCGTCTGTTTCCGGGCTGCAGTCCTGGATCTAGCGTAGACTGAGGCAGGGAATCTGACACTTAGAGTATCGTCATGCGTTTACACTCATCTGTCAGTCGGGCAATGCGGTCAATGGAAGTTCCACTCTGGCATTCTGTAGAGGGTTAGTGGCGGGCAAGTGCGACAACGTTCTCAGGGAGACTTTGGGCGTCGACTACAATCAATTGGCTGGTCTTTCGGAGGACTTTCGGGCTGGGACCTATCGATAATTTCAGAAATAGTTGACCTGGCAGTGTTATGAGAGGGATGGGGAGCATTGCCGTTTGGGATAAACTCTACAGGCATGAAAATGCTGTCAGCCAGAGTTGCCCGAGGTGCGCGCAGAGCGACGAAAGTATTCTGCACGCTCTTGTCCGGTGCCCGAGCATTGCTGACTAGTGGGTTTATGTCGAACACCTGCCGTCGTGTGTAGGACTGATCTGCTATTACTTGAGTCCATTGAGAAGATTGTCCCGCTGCCTTCTTTTGACCCGGCAGGGTAGGTAGTGTTAGTGTTTGTGTTTCTGGTGGCCTTGGCGAAAGAGGTTGTATGGTGGACTAGACTGAAAGGGCTGAAGACAGATATATTCCTCTTTGACCAAGCGCTCATCAACTTTTTCAGGTTTCACTTGAAAAGGAAAGTGAGAATAGAGATGGAAGAGCTCCCTCCCAGCAATTTTATCAAAAGGTGGGTGAACGTTACAAGAACGGTCCGAGTGAACGGGCCTACTCTAAGCATGCGCTGGTAGGTTGAAGAAAGATGATGTGGAGTGGGCACATCCTCTAGTGGTCAGGGTTACACTGGTTTTGTGGGGTATCCACGAGGACCCCTAGGAAGTCTCCCTCTTATGGGAAATGATTCGTTGTTATAATTTTATATTGTTACCGTTTTTTTTTTACTTTTTATACACCTTTTACGTAACCCCATATTGTAGTGTACTATACCGTCCCCAATGCTTTTTGGGAACCGTTAGTGGTTAATAAAGATATCATCGTCATTATCGTCATTATCATTATTATTATTATTGTTGTTATTATTAATATAGAAAGGATTGAGATAACTCCTCTTGAAGATATAGAGTCAAAATTTAAAGAAGAGTATCATTTTTTAATTTTGACTCTATACCTTCAGGAGGAGTTACCTCAATCCTTTCTATATTAACCAAAATGAAGTAGATTGACAAAGTTATTTTTTAAACCAGTTGAAGACACACAAGATGTCGAAATATCGTTCACGAGATAACAATGGCACTCTTCTTTTAATTTTGCCTCTATTGTTATTGTTATTATTATTATTATTATTAATATTATTATTATTATTATTATTCTATGTTTGACTTTGGCTTTATATTTGTACAAGTTGGCTCCAAGTCTCACCCAGAGACCTCAAGAGACAACAGGTTGGAAGTTCATGTTGTTGTTATGCCTAGTGTGCCATATATTTGGGGGGGGGGATGTTTTACTACATGAATGTCTAAAAAAAAAAAGTTTTTTTTTTTTTTTTTTTTTTTAAAACGAAAATTATGTTGTTTTATTAACCTTGAGATTACATAGAGAGTATTTTTCGTAGGATATGAGCAGTTCCCATGAGCACTATCTTTTGAACTTCTGCATTTTTGGGTTTCCTGGTATCTGAGTTAGGTAGCTATCAGCCCCTTTTACTATCATTCCCAGGGCACCTATGACAACAGGTATTGTTTTAGTCTTCAGCTTCACAATTTTGCTGATTTCTATTTCAAGATCTTTATATTTGCTCAGTTTTTGGTAGGTCTTGACAGATACGTTTATATCGATTGGGACAGTCATATCAACGAGGAGGCAATGTTCTTTGTTTGAAGTCTTTCAATATGATATCTGGCTATTTGCATCTATCTTCCTGTCAGTTTGAATGGTGAAGTTCCAGAGGAGTGAGATGTGGTCATTTTCAAGCACTGGGGGTGGTTTGTGTTCCCACCAGTTTTTTTCATGGGGCAAATCCAGGTTTTACAGATTACCCAGTGAATATATTGTGCAGCTCTATCGTGCCTGTTGAGATACTCTGTAGGCGCTAGAAGACTGCACTTGGAGACCACATGGTCAATGGTTTCATTTTGTTGCTTGCATACACGACACGTTGGACTGCTTCTGATCTTTAATATGTTGGCCTGGTAGTTTCTTGTTGGTAGGCATTGATCTTGAGTGCTATGAAAACCCCTCTGTTTCAGATTTTAAGCCAGAGGCCATTAGCCATAGCCATGATGGGTCAGGGCTTTGTCGATATCTGCATTATTCGTCTCTTTGGGTATTTGCCATAGAGAGGTTTTTCTTGCCATTTATTATTCAGAATATCTAAGGCCGCAGAGTTTTGGCACGGGTTTCATGCGCCTAGCTTTTTCTGTGCTTGTTTCTTGTATATCTATCTCTAATTCCGAAATGGTTGTATTCGGAATTCACTTAGATATTCCTTTGCCTGTTTTGTGACTGAGTATGATGCTTTCTTGTTTTCATGTTTGAGACAAGTTTTAACATCCAGTCCTCAGAGTTTTTCAGGTAGGTGTCTAGGCCAATTGTAGCAATCTTCATTGTTATTGCCAGTTGCAAAAGACCACGGCCTCCCTCTTTTCTTGGCAGATAGAGTCGTTCTGTATCTGCCTTAGGGTGGTGCATTCTATGCATTGTTAACAGTTTCCTTATTTTTCTGTCGAGCTGACATATTTCAGTAATTGACCAGTTAACAATATTGAAACTGTAAGTCACGACTGGTATAGCTAATGCATTGATTGCTTCGATCCTGTTTCTTGCATTCAGCTCTGTCTTGAGTATTGCTCTCACTCTTCGATAGCATTCTCTCCTGATCCTTTCCTTCATCTCTGAATGCCTTATTCCGTCCCTTCAATTACCCCTAGGTACTTGTAGCTCTCCGCTGGGTCTAGTTCCTTTTATGACATTCTGTTGGTCAGGGTAACGTTAGATGTTTCTGTCATTTTTCCTTTGATAAAGGTAGCCTTGGCACATTTATCGAGGCCGAATTGCATTCTGATGTCGTCACTGAATTGTTTGACTATCGCTAGTAAGCCCTTGAGTTGTTGATCATTTTTTGCAAAAAGCTTTAAATCATCCATGTAAACGAGATGATTTATATTTTTATCAAACATTTTATACCCGTACTATTATTATTATTATTATTATTATTATTATTATTATTATTATTATTATTATTATTATTATTAAGTACCAGTTACGCATTGGGGTCGTTGTAATCGACTTAATCCGTTTGTCTGTCCTTGTTTGTCCTCTCAGTGTTTAGCCCCTTGTGGGCAGTAAAGAAATAGGTATTTCGTCCGTCAGTACATTCTGAATTCAAATTCTGCTGAAGTCGACTTTGCTTTTTCATCCAATCGGGGTCGATAAAATAAGTACAAATTGAACACTTTGGTCGATGTAGTCGACTTACCCCTTCGCTCGAAACTGCTTGTCTTGTGCCAAAATTTGAAACCATAATTATCGTTATCATCATCATCATCATTATTATTATTGATCTTACTTCTTAAATAGGATTATAACCAAATAATAATGACAGAAACAATAATTTTGGGTTGTCCGGAAAGTTCGTGCCGATTTATAGTAGCTTACCTTTCAACTTATTTTAGAACATGGTTGAGTCCATAAAATATGATTTGACTGCACCTCCATTTAGAGCACAGTTTAAGCTATTTTTTCGTGGAAGAAGATTTATGTTCCTATAACCTGTGTTAATTCTGTAACCCTTTAAAATGGAAAATAAGAAAGTTCATTTTCGGTACTTGATGCTTTGGAAACCTGACAAAAATTGCTGCAGCTTGGCTGGGATGTTTTACCCCACCCTCCATATTCACCAGATATTGCTCCTTCGGATTTCCACTTATTCAGGTTTCTGCAGAATAGTCTTAATGGTAAAAATTTCAATTCCTTGGATGATTTAAAAAGATACCTTGATAAATTCCTTGCAATGAAACCACTTCAATTCTGGGAGGAGAGTATTTTCAAGTTCAAGGAAAGATGGAGACGCATTGTGCAACAAAATGGTTCATATTTGGTTGATTAAAAATGTAATGGCAAGTATTTATTGACCTTTTTCTTTCCTTTCAAAATTGGCATGAACTTTCCGGACAGCCCAATAATAATGTACATAGGTATAAAGGAACAGAGATGAAGGCGAGGAGATAGACCAGTAAATTTACTAGTAATTATTTTGTTTCTACCAAAAAAATTTTTTTTTAAAGTGGGTGAGTCCACCATGAAGAAATCTGAACTTAAACATAAAAAGGCAGACACCAGAAAGTCATGATCTGTCATTAAAATTCAAAGAGAAACACAGCAGAAAGAGGTACGTAGCAGAACTTGTAAAGAATAGCAGTGGTATCAGTTATGTGTACAAGCTCTGAAGGAGTAAGAGAGAAACATTGAATCACTTGTCTAGATGTGAAATAGGTGTGAGAAAACACGATGTTTTCAATAATAAGGGTTGTATGTCGTGTATACTATTGCGGCTGCTGCTGCTGATGCTGCTGTTGCTTCTGTTGTGATTGTTGTTGCTGCTGCGATTGTTCTTATGGCACTACTACTACTACTACTACTACTACTACTACTGCTACTACTACTGCTGCTACTGCTGAAGCTGCTGCAGCTACCGCCACCACCACAACCACCACCACCACCACCACCACCACCACCACCACTACTACTACTACTACTACTACTACTACTACTACAACTACTACTACTACTACTGCAGCTGCTACTGCTGCTGCTGCTGCCGCCACCACCGCCGCCACCACCGCCGCCACCACCGCCGCCACTACTACTACTACTACTACTACTACTACTACTACTACTACTACTGCAGCTGCTGCTGCTGCCGCCACCACCGCCGCCACCACCGCCGCCACCACCGCCGCCACTACTACTACTACTACTACTACTAACTACTACTACTACTACTACTACTACTACTGCAGCTGCTGCTGCTGCCGCCACCACCGCCGCCACCACCGCCGCCACCACCACTACTACTACTACTACTACTACTACTACTACTACTACTACTACTACTACTACAATTATTGCTGCTGCTGATTACTGCTGTCACTGCTGCTGCTGCTGTTGCTGTTGTTGCGGCTGTGATTAAGGCACATACTACTCGTTGTTGTTGTTGAGATGCTATTATGGCACATTCCGCTGCTATTGATCTTGCCGCCGTTGTTGTTATTGGGAGACACACTCCTGTTGTTGTTGTAGTTGTCGTTCGGATTGTTATTGCAGCATATGCTGCTGCTGCTGTTGTGGTTATCGAACACACCACTCCCACCCTGCTGTTTTTGTTCTTGTTGTGACACAAACTTCTTGTTGTTATTTTCACGCAGACTGCTGTTGTTGCCGTGGTGGCACATACACCATTGCTGTAATTCTCATTATTTTTGGCACATACACATGTCATTACTTTCATGCTGCATGCTGCTGCCTCTGCTGCTGCTGTTGAGGTAGTTTACAGCACATACTGATATCGTTGTTGTTGCGGTTGATAATATGATGCAAACTACTGCAGCTGTTGTAGTTGTTCTGCTAATGGTTAACCTTTGCTGCAACTGTTATTCTTGTTATAAACTGCTTTTGCTTTAGCTGTTATTGTTGTTGATGTTATTGTTCTGCTGCTACTGCTGCTGCTGCTACTGCTGCTGCTGCTGCAGCATCTGTTAGTGATTGTTCAGCATCTGCAGTTAATATCTTCTGCTGTTGTTTTTTGTTGGCATTAAAATTTACTTTCAATGTTAAACGTTTTTGTTATTGCGATTGCAACAGTTTCTGTTGCGATGTACGTTGCTATAATTGTATTTTGATGTATTTGTAGTTAGTTGCGAATGTGGTTTTAACTACTTTTGTTGTAATTGTTACGTTTGTTGTTATTCTTTTTGTTATAACTGCAGTTTCTTATTTCTTTACTGCCCACAAGGGGCTAAACATAGAGGGGAGAAACAAGGACAGACAAACGGATTAAGTCGATTATATCGACCCCAGTGCGTAACTGGTACTTAATTTATCGACCCCGAAAGGATGATAGGCAAAGTCGACCTCGGCGGAATTTGAACTCACAACGTAACGAAGACGCAATACCGCTAAGCATTTTGCCCAGCGTGCTAACGTTTCTGCCAGCTCGCCGCCTTATAACTGCAGTTTCTGCTGCTACAGTGGTTTTTTGTCGCCATTATGACTATAAACACCTAGGCGGCATGCTGGCAGAATTGTTAGCATGCCGGGCAAAAATACTTGCATTTCACCCGTCTTCATACTTTGAGTTCAAATTCCGCTGAGGTCGACTTTATCTTTCATCCTTCCGGGGACGATAAATCAAGTACCAGTGAAGCACTGGGATCGATGTAATCGACTGGTCCCCTGCCACAAAATTTCAGCTTTGTTCCTTTAGTAGAAAGGATTATAACTACGATGGCGGCGAGCAGGCAGAATCGTTAGCACGTCGGGCAAAATGCTTAGCGGCATTTCACCCGCCGTTATATTCTGAGTTCAAATTCCGTCTACGTCGACTTTCTTTTTCATCCTTTTGGAGTCAATAAAAAAAGTACTTGTCGAACATGGGGCCGTTGTAATCGACTAACTCCCCCACCCCGAAATTGCTGGCTTTGTACCAAAATTTGAAAGCATTATAACTACAATACTATAAGACGGCGAACTGGCAGAATCGTTACTACGACGGACTAAATGCTTACACATTTTTATTCCGTCTTTACTTTCTGAGTTCAAATTCCGCTGACGTGGACTTTACCTTTCACCCCTTTCGGTGTCAATAAAATAAGTAGCAGTCGAGAACAGAGCTTCATGTAACTGACTAGCCCCCCACCCCCGCCCGCCTAAAAATTTCAGGCTTGTGTGGGGTTAGAAAGGATCATGTCTATAAATCCTCTAAATACTGTTGTTGTTATTGTTGTGATACCTGCAGCAGATGCTGCTGTTGCTGCTGCTATTATTGGTATTGCAGGTTTGATTGCAGTTATTGCTGTTGCCGAATCTGCTATGAGCGCAATATTTGTTACGACTGCTACTGATGTTGTATGGGCAAGAATTTTGTTGTTGCTGCATTTGTTGCATATACTGGCTGCTACTGGTGCTGGTGTTGTTCTGCTGTTGTTGCTGTTGCTGTTGCTGCTGCTGCTGCTGTGGTTGCTGTTGCTGATTCCGCCACGGTGATCCGACATTGCGTTTGCCGTTTATTGATTGCAGTTGCCACCATTCATCTTTTTATTTTATGCTTTTGCAGTTGCTGTTGTCACAACTGCTTGTGCTGCTGTTGCTGTTGTTGTTCCCGCTTTTGTCGCTATGGTGGTCGCTGCTGCTTCTGTAGCTGTTGTCGTGATTGCTGATAATCTTAATGTTAAGGTCAGCATTTGTTTTGATCATGAAAGCATACATTGAGACTTTCCAGCTATGACAATCACATCTTATTTATGCGCACAGTGCAACTAGAACCACATTTTCCAACGTGTCCTTTTATTTAAGAAGATTGTAGAGCGTGTATTGAAACGGACGTGGCTAATATTTCCAGTGTACAGTTACAAAGTATAGGCCAGTACGCTTGCACGCCGTTGTCGTTTCTTCTGAGATTGTTGTCGTTCTCGTTCCTGTTGTTGATAATACAGTAACTACATTTGGTGGCGAACTGGCAGAAACGTTAGCACGCTGGGCGAAATGCTTAGCGGCATTTCGTCTGCCGTTACGTTCTGAGTTCAAATTTCGCCGAGGTCGACTTTGCCTATCATCCTTTCGGGGTCGATAAATTAAGTACCAGTTACACACTGGGGTCGATGTAATCGACTTAATCCCTTTGTCTGTCCTTGTTTGACCCCTCTATGTTTAGCCCCTTGTGGGCAATAAAGAAATAAGAAACATTAGCACGCCGGGCTTTATATACAAGACACTACAATGTAAGAGGAAATAACAGAGCGTGTAAAAAGGAAAATGACAAAAATAAAGAAATAAAATTTCTTTGGAATAATTTGGAAATAAAATTTATTTGGAAAAACAGAGAATAATTGTTCAAAAAGTGGCGGTGGGAGAGTAGTAATAATGATAATAATAATGGTTTCAAATTTTGCCACAAGGGCAGCAGTTTTGGGAGCGGGGATGTTCAACTGGCACGTATTTTATCGATCGCGAAAGGACGAAAGGTAAAGTCGACTTCAGCGGAGTTTGAACTCAGAACGTAGTGATGGGCGAAGTTCTGGGTTCAAATTCCGCCAAAATCGACTTTGCCTTTCATCCTTCCGGGATAAATGTAAGAAATACGAGTTGAGCTTTGGGGGTCAATGTAATCTGCTTACACCCGTCCCTGAAATTGCTGGCTTTGTACCAAACTCTGAAATCCTCCTCCTCCTCCTCCTCCTCCTCCTCATCATCATCATCATCATCATCACCACCACCACCATTGTTATTATTATCATCATCATTATTATTATTATTATTGAGTGATCGAGCAGAGCATGCCATCAAAGTGACACTGGGGTAAAATATACGAAGCCCAGTATACCCATCATGACTACCCGTCTGATAAGGGTACACCAGGCACATGCATCACAACCATATGTGCGCGACATGGTGATCTCATATCAAGATAAACAGCACATGACCTTGCAGGTGGAGCCCAGTTAGAATTTTCTTCAGATCGAGTAACCCATCCCGCTCAAAAGGTCCCTGAAAAAGGGTTGTTTAAGGACGTTGAACGAAACACCCATGTTTCCAGAGGTGAATTATTCAAACCCCAAAGAATCCTTCTCAGCACATGGCTATGATGCTCCCCCACTACTTCTGCTCGTGATCAGAGATGCACATATCGTCAGCCACTAAGGGACATGCTCAACTGGTTAAGGTCAAACAACTGACAAGCAAATCTGTGGTATTGAGCAGAATATTTGCTGTAGCCCATCTTTTATACCAAGACAAAACAATGTACATGATAACACTTCCAATCAGTTAAGATCAGAAGCCATGAGAGCCACTGCCTGGTACTATCATTATTATTATTATCATTATTATTATTATCATTATTATCATTAAGGCGGCGAGCTGGTAGAATCGTTAGCTCGCCGGACAGAATGCTTACCGGTATTTCATCCGTTGCTACGTTCTGAGTTCAACTTTGCCTTTCATCCTTTCGGGGTCAATAAATTAAGTACCAGTTGTGTACTGAGATCGATCTAATCGACTGGCCCACTCCCCGCAAATATCAGGCCTTGCGCCTTTAGTAGAAAGGATTCTTCTTCTTCTTCTTCTTCTTCTTCTTCTTCTTCTTCTTCTTCTTCTTCTTCTTCTTCTTCTTATTATTATTATTATTATTATTATTATTATTATTATTATTATTATTATTATTATTATTATTATTATTATTATTATTATTGTTGTTGTTGTTGTTGTTGTTGTTATTGTTGTTGTTATTATTATTGTTGTTATTATTATTATTATTATTATTATTATTATTATTATTATTATATTATTATTATTATTATTAAGGCGGCGAGCTGGCAGAATCGTTAGCACGCTGGACGAAATGCTTAGTGGACGAAATCGCCCGTCGCTACGTTCTGAGTTCAAATTCCGCCGAGGTTGACTTTACCTTTCATCCTTTCGAGGTCGATAAAATACGTCCCATTTGAGCACTGGGGTGGAAGTAATTGACTTATACCCGTTCTCAAAATTGCTGTCCTTGTGGCATAATTTGAAACAATTACTTTTATTATCATTACTACTAGTCTCCCACTTTTTGAGCAGTTATTCCTTGGGGTGGGGTGTGGCTTAACTGTTTTAGGAGGCGGTGGGGATTTTCTGAAAATTCACCCGAGTCTACTTCAATTCGTTTTAACTTTCACGAAAATGGATATTTTTTTATAAAATTCTCTACATTAGATTCACTTCTTTCAAATGGTTTCTCAATGTCAACTTCCGGTATTGACATAAAAACAGCGAAGTCCGTCCCAGTCTAAAGTTTAATGTTTTCCTTCCAAGTTTTAATCCGTTATTTCTAAACAACTATGATAAATTACTGAAAGAAATTTTACTGACTTCACAAATTTAAGTATTTGGTACAAGTCACTTTTCAACATGCTTTTAGTTATACGATTTTTTCATTCCATGTCCATCTCATTCATTGTTTGCAATATCATCTCTCTCTCTCTCTCTCTTTCTCTCTCTCTCACACACACACACACACATACACACATACACACACACGCACACACTCACTCACTCCAGGTTTCATTTCTTCATTACACAAATATCACGTTAAAATTTTGCAGTTCAACATGTGGCACCAAAAAAACTCGCACGCTTCGTTTATTTACGTAAAATTTTTTAATTTATTTTCTTTTTCACGCCATGTTCAGCTCTATGCATTTATAAGTCACACATGCACACGTGTTTTTGTATGTACATTTGTATACATTTATGTATAGTGTGTGTGTCAGTGTGAGTGAGTGAGTGAAGGGGTGTATTGTCATATATTCGTACATACATAAACACATATGCATGCAGCTTTTCTGTATGTATGTGTGTGAGGGAGAGTGGTGTCTAAGTAGCACTCTCTCTCTCTCTCTCTCTCTCTCTCTCTCTCTCTCTCACACACACACACACATATAGGTGCTCTCTCTCTCTCGCGCGCGCACACATATATACAAGAAAGATGCACACCTATTATTTATGCATGTACGTATATATGGTAACGGAGGCGCAATGGCCCAGTGGTTAGGGCAGCGGACTCGCGGTCGTAGGATCGCGGTTTCGATTCCCAGACCGGGCGTTGTGAGTGTTTATTGAGCGAAAACACCTAAAGCTCCACGAGGCTCCGGCAGGGGGTGGTGATCCCTGCTGTACTCTTTCACCGCAACTTTCTTTTACTTCCTGTTTCTGTTGTACCTGTATTTCAAAGGGCCAGCCTTGTCACACTCTGTATCACGCTGAATCTCCTCGAGAACTACGTTAAGGGTACACGTGTCTGTGGAGTGCTCAGCCACTTGCACGTTAATTCCACGAGCAAGCTGTTCCGTTGATCGTATCAGCTGGGACCCTCATCGTCGTAACCGACGGAGTGCTCCTATATATGGCAACACACCCCTTCACTCACACGCACTCTCTCTCTCTCTCACACACACTTATTTTATCTGTGCTTTGATACTGTATGTATATGTATCTGTGTATGTGTGTGTGTGACACACGTAAAACATTTGTAACATTGCTTCTCTCCAAAGTAAGGCAAAAAAAAAAAAAAATTTGCAATTGCTGTACCATTGTCTGGCTTTGCTGGCACCATTCTCCCAGGAGGACATTTATGTAAATTATAATTATTACTTAAGTCTGGAATTCTGCTTTTAAATTACCACTAAACCTAGTTTAGTGACAGTCTAATTTGTAACATAAGCAAAGATTCAGATTCGCCAGAAGCGTTGTGCCAATGCCACCTTATCATTTGGAATGAATGCACCATGTCACATAGAAGGCAACAATAAATCTATGGGAGGAGTTACATTAGTTTTATCAGGAGACTTCAGACAGACATTACCATGCACTCTGAGACGAAAAAGATCTGATGAAATAAAAGCATGCATTAAGTCTTCACACCTACGGAATAAAGTACTGAAATTCTCCTTCAATACTAACGTGCCAGCTTCATTACACGGGGACCGATGTGCATAACAGTTTTCAACCTGGCTCCTTCAATTAGGAAATGGGAAAGTACCACTTGATGCGAATGGTGATACCAGTTCGGCTCATATTGCTATCATGATAAATCCCCCAGCTCAATTGAAGAACAGGCTATTGCCAGACTTAAGTAATAGTTATAATTCACATAAATGGTTGTGTGAAAGGGCAATTCTTAATCCAGTAGCAAGAATTAACCATGGATTAATGACTAGGATTTCAACAGTCATTAAGAAGTACAAATAAGTTGATTCAGTTCTTGATGAAAATTAAGTTTCCCATTACCCAACAGAGATCCTTAATTCTCTTGAGCCACCTGGAATTCCTCCACATAAACTTTTTTTGAAAGTAGGAGTCCCAATAATGCTTGTAAGAAATTTAGATCCTCCAAAATTATGCAATGGGACAAGGTCGATTCTGAAGACATTATCACCTAATGTGACAGAAGCTACCATCATCACTGGATGTGCCTCTGTTTCCGTTCCAAGAATCCCAATCAAACCGACAGACATGCGATTTCAGTTCAAATGAACACAATTCCCAGTGCGACTTTGCTTTGTAATGTCTATTAATAAAGCTCAAGGTCAGTCTTTGAAATCTACTGGTTTGATTTTCTCATGGCCAACTTTGTTGGTTGCTCCAGGGTAGGTAGTTTGCAAGACTTACTTGTCTATGCTCTGAAGCTCTTACATAATTTCTTTCAATATATATGTAGTAGAATTTATCGCCTTTCATAAAAGTGGTAAATCTGATATTTTCGTTTATTATTATTATTATTATTATTATTACTATTGTTGTTGTTGTTGTTGTTGTTATTCTTCCAATATGTGGGGAAAAATTTAATTCCCAGGCAACGCCGGATGCCTTTGCTAGTACATATATATGTGTGTGTATATATATATATATATATATATATATATATATTATATATAATATATATATATTATATATATATATTGCTTTTACGTCCTGTTCTTGTCACTTGTTTTACCCCTCTGCAAAAGAATTTTATTTAATTCCTTTTGTAGGAAGGACTGCTTCGGCCTGGCCGTGTTCTGCTCTTACCTTCGAAACACGCATTGAGTCGAACCAGGGACAGCTGATGAAGGGGAATTTTCCTGTATTGTTTGTCCTGTACTTTGTTTTTTCGTTGTTAAAAAAAAGTCCGTTTCCTTGTTTGATTTTATGTCTTCGTTTCTCGTTGTGTTCTACGTTTATTTGTGGTGTCCTGTACTCATATATATATATATATATCTATATATATATATATATATAATATATATATATATATATATATATGCTTGTATATATACATGTAGATGTAAGTACATACATATATGTATGTATATATGCATATATTTTATTTATTTATTATATTGTTATTATATATATATATATATATATATATATATATATAGAGAGAGAGAGAGAGATGTATATATGTATATATGTATGTTTGTATGTATGTATGTATGCATGTATGTATGTGTATGTATGTATATATGTATGTAGGTAGGTAGGTATTTACGTATGTATTTATATATGTTTGTATGTATGTACTACTGAAGTGAAATGTGTAGTCTTAGAGACAACTTTAAGAGGATGTGTGACATAACTCTGAAGAGATATCAAACGGTTCTTCAGATGTCTTGTCTTATCTAGCATCATCATTGGGTTTGTTGGTGAGTCATTGAAAGCAGGCACTTGAATGTCACCGAAGGTCGACAGTAAACATGTCCGCTTTGAAGATCTTTCCAGTAAGCTGTTAAAAGTGGGTGGTGGAAGACTTGGTTAACTGTCTCAAACACAGCTATATTATACTCTCAAGAGTGATGGATCTAATTATACGTCTAGTCTAGGGTATTAATTGTCTGACCTGCTAACACACACACACACACACACACACACACACACAAACACACACACGCACGCACGCACACACACACACGGCAAACATTCAAACATAGGTCAATACATATTTTGGCATACTCACATACTTACAAGCATATATATACACAACCACATACACTAATTTATTTGAACGTACAGATGTATAGAGCAAGACATGCTTATATTATATGTTGTCCAAGTATGAAGACGTATATACATATTCATATACTCAGACTAGCGCACATATACTCACATTTATATGTTCGTGCACGTAAATGTGCATGTATCCACGCATTTCTTCCCTCCTCCTCTGCTCTCCTTCTGCTCTCCCTCTCTCTCTGCTCTCCTTCTGCTTTCTCTTTCTCTCTCTCTCATGCACAACTGACACACACGCGCGCACATACACATCCACGCACACACACAAAATCATACACAGATATGAATCTTGCTAAATTACTTTACGTACATGTCCATAATATTCGGAGAATGCCTATAATATTACATAAATCTATTCATATAATATTATTAAAGATATCTATAATATTTCCTAGAGATATTCTTTGAAATAGTTGAGCAAACCTTTTGATAATGTTTTCGTAAAAATATTTTATCATTCATCTCCCAATATATGAAACAGAAAAAATTAGGTTTCAAAGCTATATTGATAGAGGTAATATTGAATAAACATAAATAAACGAAGAAGTATATTAATGAGGCTCTCAATTTTGAATAAATTTCTGTACTGTGAGGAAATTTCTAACAGTTTGTCTAACGTGTCAGTTGGTTATCTTCTTCAGGGAGAAAAATGGCTTACAGAATTCAGTAAACAACAAATGGAATTACTCACCTGTTGAATCTCCTAACACAATGGTATAACTTGTTATAATAATTCAGTTCGTTATTAAACATAAGAAAGAAAGAAAGAAAGAAAGAGACATTCAACGTCTTTAGATTTGAGATTATTGACCGGAATGTTGGAAATCGAATTTTATTCAATAATGAAATTTCTATAATAATTAATGCGAAATTCTGTCTGTCCGTCCGAGACCCCCGTAGCTTAGTCTACATTTGCTCTACATAGACATATTATACCTTTTTGGAATCATGATGATCCTAGGATTAAAAATCCGCCCTTCATTTGGTTCTTGAACATTCGGCATTAAGATTAGGTCTGGATGATTGCTAACAGTTGAAAATTCAAATTTTAGAAGAACTCCAAAATTTTGTGAACTTACAAGTTTTTCATTTAAACTGAATTTAAAGTAATACCATATTGGTTGGGTACCAATAAATGCTTTAATATTATTGCTGTCTTCAGTTTTGGGCCGCAGACTCAGTTAGCCCTCCGCAGGAGCTAGCTTAAAAGTTCGCTCGTAGTGCGGCTTTTAATCTAGTAGTTTATATATGAATCGTTAACTGTTTAAACACATGAATAATTATGTTTGAGGGAAAGAATCGTGGACGAAAAAGAAAAACTTTGTCTAATGTGTTACTTTCCTCTATATTCTAGTGTTCCAAAGTGTTTCAATCGTCTTTCTCCAAATTTCTTATGGAAATGGAACCTGACATAAGCTACATGAAATGAACATGCATACAAACGTAGAGAGCCCATAAAACGACGAAATCGGTCCGAAAACAAACCAAAACTAAATGATATTATATTTATAACAATTTTGTGGAAACGGTACAGGATGAATTACAAGTGCATGAAAAAGCTGACAAACTGGATATAACGGGTGTATTGTCAAACAATAAGATCCTATAGTCAAGGGTTGTCATGATATTCAAATATTTCTACTGTGTAACTATTATGCCCCATTTTTTGTAATCGACTGAAGATCGGAAACAAAAAACTCGAAGTAATGATTTGTGAAATTTCAGCTTTTAATACAATCGATATATAAAATTATATAATATATGATAATGCAATATATATATTGTATATCTTTTTTTTTTCTTTCTATGTGTCTAAATGTCTCAACTGCCAGAGATAGGCAGGTCAGTGGCTGTGCTAAAGGCACACACTGAAGCAGAAACATATGTCCACAGGTATCTTTTTGTCGCCAGACTATAGACTGTCTATTCCTTAATGGCATGTAAATTTTGGATAATTCTTGTAACCGTTTATCTTGCTCATTTGAAATTGGTTCCAATTGCCTTCACTTGGAGTGGACATAATTTCAATACATCATGATATTCGATGCATATACATTTACTATTTAAGATAATCTTATTTGTCTACATGAGTATGATTGTTGGGTGGAGGTACGTAGCTAAGTGGTTAGGGTTTTAAGCTTACAATCGTGAGTTCGATTCCCGGTGGCGCGTTGTGTCTCTTGGGCAAGACACTTTATTTCACGTTGTTTCAGTCCATTCTGCTGGCAAACAAGAGTAGAACCGTATTTCAAAGGGCCAACCTTGTCACATTTTGTTACGCTGAATTTTCCCGAGAACTGCGTTAAGGATACGCGTGTCTGAAGGAGTGCTCAGTCACCTGTACTTAATTTAAATAGTAGGCTATTCCGTAGATCTGATCAACTGGAACCCTCACCGTCGTAACCGACGGAGTACCAGTTTATGTGCGTGTGATGGTTAAAGCTGAATCAAATGTTTTTATCTGGTTTTCATTTCACCATCTGTAAATATTTCATCCAGGTGGGATTTTGCCTCAGTGAATCTAAATACTGATCTATGGAATAATAATGAAGCTTAGTTAAGTAGTGAAGAGCGAGACTTCTCTGTAACCATGGACAAAAGTTACTTGCTTAACACTTCCCAGAAAGTTTTAGATAAAAGGCAACTTAAAGTAATTACTGCGGACATTATCAAAGAAACTTCATCTTGCTACAACTCGAACAACATGTGGAAGAAATTTATTTTAGCTATGATAAACATTAAGATATACACAAAATATCGGTTACAATAACCAAGGCCTCAAAATATTTTTTTTACATGTGAAGTAAAATAAGTTTGACATTATAAACTGCCAAATATTTACTGAAATGAAAAGGCAAGCAAAACTTGAAAATTATTAGCAATTTCTTTACTACAATTGTATATTCCTTTGAATAGAAGTGGGTGGGTGGATGGAAGGAACGAGTAGATTGGAAACAAATATTTTCAACTAAATGTAAACTGCTAATAGTATAAAGACGGGGTAGCATCAGGAATGCCAAATATTAATATTTTGTGGCTTAGATCATTACTTGAGTGGTGGCGGTCTTACGAATGACTTTTATTTTCCTTTCTAAACTTAGAAAATGCATCCGCTGACTTGCACAATTTACAGAATTAATATTGTTAAGTAAGTATCTGCGCAAGAGAAAATGTACAGCAGGAACTAATATCTTGAAATTTAGATGAATAGGAAATAGCGTAGGAATGTAGATCTAAAAACGTAGTTACCAACAGAATGTTCATTAAAAGACTACTACACACGGGAAAAAAGAAAAAAAAAGAAAAGACTTGTGAAAGAAATTCGTACATTATATAAAATAATACGCGAGATAAAAAAAAATGGATCAGCTTTGAGAAGAGATAAAATAAAGAGATATTACACATGCTGAATAATTAGAATTTGTTGAACAATTAGGATTAAAGCAAAGAGATTCCATTATGTATTGGGTTCTTAAAGTCTGGCATTAAAAAATCTCATTAAGCATCAATTTATTGTTGGATCAGAGAATTTTTGCGCACAAAAAAATGTGTCTCTATTAATATCGGCAATATTTAATTTATCAGCAGACAATAAAGTTGCACGTTGAAAACAAATATTACACAAACTGCAACAGATTTTGTGTGAATCACTATAACGAGCTAGAAAGAAAGAGAGAGAGAAGAAAAAGAGCAAACTGGATATGAACCTATGAATTTAATACGTTTGGCATTAAATGTTACATTATAAACTAATCGTAAATCTCAGAAAATAGGCAGAATTCGCTTGTAAATGGTAGAGAATAAAATTTATATAAAGTTCGCTCGAAATGAAACTACAAAGTAGTTTTAAAGTCCACTAAAATAGTTAGGAAAATAGCATATTATGAAGTTATATTTGAGACTCGGTAGTAATATAAAGGAAAATGTAACAAGAGTCTCAGTTGTTATAGATATAGTATCATTTTGGTCCGTTTTATACGTACAACATTAAGAAAAAAATAAGCTAAGATTATGACGACACTTGATTATGGTTCATTGACATAGTTTGTAGCACTGGTAGCAATTGTGCAATTACTAATAAAGTTTTCAAAAATAAATACAATCTTTATACACTCTCAATATATTAACCTAATATTCTGAAAAAAAAAACCCAAAAGAACTCTACTGTTATTAATGAACTTTTATAAACTCGTTGAAAATGAGAAATTTGATTTTACAGAAATATTTGATCTATTCTTAGGAGATTGCTCAACGCAGCACTTAAAACGTGGTAATTGTGTAAACCGATGGATAATTAGGAAGATGACACAGACACAAAAACATTCATAAAATTACATCAGTAAAATATTAATCCGTTTCGGATTACGCATGGTAAACTCATAAACTCATGTATATAATTGAATAAAATTGTCAAAACCTTGTAACATAAAGGCAGCAGTTTACTTCAGAATTAACATCCAATAATAAAGATTAATTGAACATTCTATTTGATAAATATAATTACATTCATTAGTTTGATTTATCAGATGAAATTAATTAATACATAAATTAGTAGTTGAAAAAAAAAAGATTATTGAAGTCAGTGAGAAGAAGCAGCTGTCACAAAAAATAACAATAAAAATAAACAACAAATATAAATACCCCACGTTCGTCAAAGTACTGGAGATATCAATGACGAGGAAGGTGATGGACTGAGATTTGCCGCCCTTCGAAGATCAAACCAAAAACATACTAAAAACAGAATCACACATCTGTAGAGCAAAAGATTTAACAGTGGTGTAAATATAACTGAGGCACAGTTGCAGTGGGAATATATGAAGCAGGCGAAGGACAGATTGCTGGGAAAACAATAATAGAATGAAATGAAGACACATCCTGAAAACACAGATTGCTGAGATGGCAAGATAGCAGGATAGTGAAAGCATCAGGGGGCTCGATGATATCATCTAATCCATTCCCATATTTCAGGTGGATTAGCCGTATCCTTAAAATGTCGGAAAAAACTGCTCCCATCGAGGTTGATAAGACTAAGTACCAGTGAAATACAGAATTAGATATCAACAAACCCTGTCCGCTGAAAAGTGCTGGCTTTGTTTCAAAATTAGAAAGCATTAAATAAAGGACAGAGAGCTGGCGAAATGTTTAAAATGTTTGAAAGAATATTTTCAAACACCGGCGATATCAATTATTGCATTTCTGTGCCGGTAAAATGAAGTACTTGTCAGATACTGAGTTCGACGACTCGACTAAACCCAATCCTTTAAAACTGTTGACCTGGTGCTTAAATTACAAACACTACTACTACTACTACTACTACTACTACTACTACTACTACTCTGCTGCTGCTGCTGCTGCTGCTGCTGCTGCTGCTGCTACTATTACTACTACTACTACTACTACTACTACTACTACTACTACTACTACTACTACTTGGACCTTGCAGTGTATCGGGTCTCACTGTCGTACCTTGTTCCACTAAACACCTGACAAGACCGGAGCGTATGTTTTTCTACTTTTTATCGAAGGGATAGGTTCCGCTAGTCAGGAAACACATCTGCTGCCAACTCTCTCTGATGGTCTCAAAATGTCGTCCCTGATGATGTGCAGGCACGTAGTGGAGATGACGCATCTACTCATGTCTGAATTACGATGACGACAAAAACGACGAACTAGTGCGGCCGTCTTTTTTGCTCTGTGTATTTCTGCAGCTTGTCTCTTTTACCGAGTTGTAATTATGCGTTAAATGTAGACTGAGTTTGGGCATTTGAGTTCTAGAATGTTTCTGGGCACTTACAACACTCTACAATCTGTATACTGCTGTCAGCAGGAAAATGACATTTGCAATCTACTGGGGGTTAATGGAGAGTATGAACAACGATGGTTAGGAAGAGACACTGGGCATTGATGAGAACACTCTGCGTAGTCTCTTCTTGAGGATATTCAAGTAAGGGGACGATAAATGAAAATATAAATGTTGCTTTCAAATTTGATCTCAAGACCAGTAAACTAGGGGTAGGGGTAAGTCGATTACGTCCACCCCAATGATTTACTGGTACTTATTTTATCGATGCCAAAAGGCTAAGTCAACCACGTCGGAATTTGAACTCAGAACGTAAAAACGAATGGAATGTCGCTAGACGCTTTGCCCAGTGTGCTAACGATTCCGTCAGCTCACCGACTGAATGAAAATATAAGTATAAAAAAAATAATAATGTAGTTAGCGATTCTGACGCATATTGCAATTTACAGACTCGTATAATGATAATAAAAACAACAGCCTCGGCGGTTACTGACAGATGCCCACGCACAGAAGTTCGCAATTATAACGGTTGACATTTTGGACATGAACAGATTCCTATTACAGACACAAGCTTGGGAGATCTAAATTTCAAAAACCTCTCACCTTTTGCCCCAAGCCATTTCTCCAAGAACAGAGAGAGTTAACGCGCTTATGTCTCACGAAAACAGGACCACCTTTTTGAGTGCCATGTTAAAAAGAATTGAATTAGGCACTCACCGATGAACAGTATTTTGTCTACTGAACGAGGCAAATTGTACTGTATCATCTGGCTGATTTTCGGAACTAGAACAAAACCAAGGAACATGCTGAAGTGCCATGATCCGCACTCACTCGGACAATTGTACTAAAGGACATTGGTCCACACAACACAAGAGTGATTGGGCATGGTAGTATAATTGATCCCCAGCACGTCGTCGCTCTTATGACGCAATATGAAGTGACGTGTTAAAGTGATGGGAAACGATATGCGATCAGGAGAGGTCTGTACAGACTTGAGAGTCTTTGCAACCCCGCAAAATCACAAAACCATCGCAGAACTGTGTAACTGCTGATTTTTGTATTGGTATTATGGTTACGGGCTTAGTTGATGCTGCTGTTATGTGAAAGGCCGGTGGGTGGTTTTTCTCTCAAATCTCGTTAATCCTTCTGAGTTTCAAATTTAGACGGCCATCATTTATTTTCCCCTTTTCCATTGCAATGGGCTTGTGGGTCCTTTTTCACTGATATTTTTTATTGGTCTGAAGTGTTACTACCATTCTCAATGTTATTGCTGATGGGGATTCTGCTACTGCTGGTGTGTTGGCAGATATAGTGTTTCGTCTTTTTTCCCTTACTTAAAGACTGTACAGTAAACCCCCTGGTGGTCGGTTTTAATACGTACGTAATGCCTTGCTCTTCTATTCTTGTCTTCTATCATACCCCTCCTTTTTAATAAATGAGTTCGTAGGAGTGAGTAGCATCATCACCTCTGTCTAAATATCTGGTTGAAAATTAAGAGTCGACAACTTCCCCAGCTCTTCCAATATCATTGCCATAATATTGTTTATGTCCAGTGGCACATCACTAAGTGACACATTTGTAACTTGTCAACTCGTAGAGGACGAAAGTTGCATTCACTCGTCGGAGGAGCAAGTAATGGTTGAAAGCCTTTTCACCCGGTCTTCATTAATGCAGAAAGCTCGCACATTCTCATACTTCCATCCTTTGTTTACGTGCCATATCCGCGCTAATACATCCTGAGAACATATTTGATTTGCACTGGACTGGGATTTTCTATTCGTTTAATTTTCCTATCAATGCATTTGTGTGAGGTGGCTTTCTTTTTTCTTTTTTGTCAATATTTCTCTTATCCATTTTTTTAAACTTCTGGCGGGGTTAATACGTGAGGCCAAACAATACAAGCCTTTTATTTTTGCTTGTCGGATTCTTTGTTTGCGAGTAAATTCACTGCCCTAAAATCTTTACTCATGCGAAGCAGTTTGGTTTCTTGTTGGTGGTGACGGTAGTAGAGAAACGTTGCTTTTGATGGTGGTGAAGGTGTTGTTAATATAGTTATTACTAACGGTGCTGATACGGTCGTGATAGTAGCTTTTCTCCTGCGCTGCAACTCACTTCTGGCGAGAGCGACGGTAAAACGAGTTCTCCATGTTGTTGACACTACTACGGCTACAGCTGCTCCTGCTGCTGCTGCTGCTGCTGTTACTGCTTCTACTTCTATTTCCACTGCCACTACCACAAGCGCTTGTAACAATAATGGCCGAGCTAGTAGTCCCATCGGTCATTTCTGTTGTGCACATTTCAACAGCAAACGTGAAGTTACCGGTGAGGATGACGTGGACGTGTTGTTATTGCTATTGTACGGCTGCTTATACATTGTCGCTGCTCTTGTTGTTGGTGTTGTTGTTAGGGTGGGGATGATTGCTATATTTTTGTTGTTGAATGTTATTTTTTTCTGTCTTTAATACTTTCAATGCTGGAGAAGCTAAGCCTCATCTGCCACCCTTTCTTCCATTCCACCAAAGAAAGCATTCTTTTTTCAACATTTCCCCCCTTGCTCTCCTCTCACCTTCATCTCTTCCACGTTAGTTGTGATTTTTGACGTCATGTTGTTGGATTTTTTAGATAAATTTCGAAATTTTTTCCAACAAATTCGACCTCGTAAAGGGATTGCAACAGAACAGACCACTTTCTATTGTCGCACCAATTGCGCAGTAAGCGTTCTTTTTAATTTAGATAAATTCCACTAATTTGTTCAAATTCTTGGAATTGCAAAATTTCCAGACTTTTTAATAATAATAATAATAATAATAATAATAATAATAATAATAATAATAATAATAATAATAATAATCCTTTCTACTAAAGGCAAAAAATCTGAAATTTTGGACGAGAGTACTTGTCGACTATATCAACTCCAGTGTTTCACTAGCACTTAATTTATCGATCGCGAAAGGACGAAACGGAAAGTCGACATCGGTGGAATTTGAACCCAGAACGTAGCGACGGGCGAAATGCCGCTAAGCATTTCGTCGAGCGCGCAAAGGATTCTGCCAGGTCACCTAATAATATAATAATAATAATAATAATAATAATAATAATCCTTTCTACTAAAGGCAAAAAATCTGAAATTTTGGACGAGAGTACTTGTCGACTATATCAACTCCAGTGTTTCACTAGCACTTAATTTATCGATCGCGAAAGGACGAAACGGAAAGTCGACATCGGTGGAATTTGAACCCAGAACGTAGCGACGGGCGAAATGCCGCTAAGCATTTCGTCGAGCGCGCAAAGGATTCTGCCAGGTCACCTAATAATAATAATAATAATAATAATATTAATAATAATAATAATAATAATAATCTTTTCTACTATAGGTACAAGGCCTGAAATTTAAGGGCAGGAACTGAATCGATTACATCGACCCCAGTTTTCAACTGGTACTTAATTTATCGACCTCGAAATGATGAAAGGCAAAGTCGACTTCGGCGGAATTTGAGCTCAAAACGTACCCAAGCTGCAGCACTGCCTTGAAGGGTTTTAGTCGAACATATCGACCCCAGGACTTATTTCTTAAGCCTAGTACCCTTTTGATGAACCGCTAAGATTCGGGGACGTAAGCACACTAACACCGGTTGGAAAACGGTGATGGGGGACGAGCACAGACAAAGACATAAATAAATAAATATTATTTACATTATTTACATTTGACGGATATTTGTCCTCATCTTGTTTGTTGTTAACACACCGTTTCGGCTGACATACCCTCCAGCCTTCATCAGGTGTCCTGGGAAATGTTCCAACCATAGGAATGAGAACCCGGGTTCGAAATGTCCCCAAGACACCTGATGAAGGCTGGAGAGTATATCAGCCGAAACGTTGCGTTAACAACAAGATGAGGACAAATATCCGTCAAATGTAAATGATGTAAAAAATGTAATAATGTAAATAATGTACGTAATTCCTCATCTCTTAAATAGAGAACTGAAATATATATATATATATATATATATATATATATATATATATATATATATATACATAAATACATACATACATACATACATACATACATATAAATTTGACATGGGCGATTCCTTCTAGTCTTGGGATTCACGATCAAACGGCTGGGTGGAATTGCGCGAAAAGTTACACAGATGTGTAGAATGATCCGATAGTGATGCTGGGCTTCGTATACTTTTCATAGCTCCCATGGTTACTGAGATAATCTACTATAATAATACTCTTGTGTTTATGAATGAAAAATGTGTGTGTGTGCGAGTGTGTTTGTGTGTGCGTGTGCAATGGAAGTGGGATGGTTCATCTTTGTTCACTTAGTATTTGGGTTTATTTTTTGATTTGGTTGAATCTTGGTTGTTTCTTTTTGGAGGGAGGGGGGGTTAGTTATTTTTAGCGTTTTGACAGAAAAAAGTCATTCTAAAATTGTTTTTTAATGTAAGCATGTCCAAACAAGTCGAAAGCTTACACACAGCGGATTTTACAGCCACATCATCCAAACCGACTGGATGAAACCGGACTTAGCTGCTAGTATATATATACACGAAGGGTTTCTTTGAGTCACTGTCAACCAGATCTACTCACAAGGCTTTGGTCGGCCCAAAGCTGTAGTAGAAGACACTTGTCCTAAGTGCCATGCAGTAGAACTGAATCCGGAACCATATTGTTGGGAAGCAAACTGTTTTACCACACACCCATGCCAACATTTTATCATCTGTTTGTTTCCCACTGTGTCTGTTCTGTTGTAAACAAGTTTCCCCCATCTGACAATAAACGTAAAATGTATCCTCAAATTAATAAAATGCTGTTACCTACCATGTCGGTGATGGAGAATTTTGTCAACAGCATTTCAATCCAATAATATTACGTACAAAAGTTATTCATTTCTAACGATTATACAAAGAGTCTTGATAATGTAATTTACATCGTATAACTGATAGTCATGTTATGTTAATGAAACATACTAGGACTGTGTAACCTCTCATGTTTTTTGTTTCATAAACATGCACACATTCACACACATTCACTTATGGAATGAAATGGAAGCACTCCGTCGGTTACGACGACGAGGGTTCCGGTTTATCCGAATAAACGGAACAGCCTGCTCGTGAAATTAACGTGTAAGTGGCTGAGCACTCCACAGACACGTGTACCCTTAACGTAGTTCTCGGGGATATTCAGCGTGACACAGAGAGTGACAAGGCCAGCCCTTTGAAGTACAGGTACAACAGAAACAGGAAGTAAGAGTGAGAAAGTTGTGGTGAAAGAGTACAGCAGGGATCAC
This sequence comes from Octopus sinensis, assembly GCF_006345805.1. Classification (NCBI taxonomy): domain Eukaryota; kingdom Metazoa; phylum Mollusca; class Cephalopoda; order Octopoda; family Octopodidae; genus Octopus; species Octopus sinensis. Next base: position 29,320,488 of record NC_043014.1, on the reverse strand, counting down.
CACCATCCCCTGCCGAAGCCTCGTGGAGCTTTTAGGTGTTTTCGCTCAATAAACACTCACAACGACCGGTCTGGGAATCGAAACCGCGATCCTATGACCGCGAGTCCGCTGCCCTAACCACTGGGCCATTGCGACTCCACTCACATTCACTTATACACATTCACTCACACACATGTACATATATCTCTCTTTTACTCTCTTTTACTTGTTTCAGTCATTTGACTGCTGCCATGCTGGAGCACCGCCTTTAATCGAGCAACTCGACCCCGGGACTTATTCTTTGTAAGCCCAGTACTTATTCTATCGGTCTCTTTTGCCGAATCGCTAAGTGACGGGAACATAAACACACCAGCATCGGTTGTCAAGAGGGACAAACACAGACACACAAACACACACACATACATATACATATTCTTTCAGTTTCTGTCTACCAAATCCTGTCACAAGGCTTTGGTCGGCCCGAGGCTATAGTAGAAGACACTTGCCCAAGGTGCCACGACTGAACCCGGAACCATGTGGTTGGTAAACAAGC
>NC_043014.1:29292456-29314956 GCF_006345805.1 Octopus sinensis | reverse complement strand
ACCACATGGTTCCGGGTTCAGTCCCACTGCGTGGCACCTTGGGCAAGTGTATTCTACTATAGCCTCGGGCCGACCAAAGCCTTGTGAGTGGATTTGGTAGACGGAAACTGAAAGAAGCCCGTCGTATATATGTATATATATATATATGTGTGTGTGTGTGTGTGTGTGTGTGTGTGTGTGTGTGTGTGAGGTTGTGTGTCCCTCCAATATCGTTTGACAACCGATGGTGGTGTGTTTACGTCCCTGTAACTTAGCGGTTCGGCAAAAGAGACCGATAGAATAAGCACTAGGCTTACAAAGAATAAGTCCTGGGGTCGATTTGCTCGAGTAAAGGTGGTGCTCCAGCATGGCCGCAGTCAACTGACTGAAACAAGTAAAAGAGTAAAAAAAAAAAGTGTAAGATACATCATTGGCTGCAAAAGAGTGGACTAGCAGGAAAATACAGACGCTGATTTAACTGAATTTGGGAAAGTGCAGGACAAGTCGGTATGCTTAAAAATGTTGCAGTTCAATTTTGAAGAAAAGAGTGTAAATATACCAGTGCAGATAAAGATGTGGAAAGCTAAATTAAAAACGTTTTAATAGCTTTGAGTTTGATTAGTGAGATTATTAGAAGTACCTTAATTGAATTATTTTCTCTTGTAATACATAACTAATCTATTATATAAAATCCGTTCTGTCTGTCGGTGTGTGTGTGTCTTCTAGGATCTCGGGCATCCTCCATCCGATTACGCTCAAATTTGATATGCAGATACCGACGGTATCAGGGCGTGTATAAGTCCTGAAAAAATTACAAAAATCAATTTCAGGTGAGAATGCGATCGATAAAGTGAATAAAATAGTTTTTCTTTGGAATAGAAAAAAGTCTATCTTTATTTCTTCTTTTGCTGGTGTCCCAAATTTAGGTTAATCAGTGTTTCTCAAAGGGGAGGCCTATGGGACGGTCGGACGGGTTGTTTTGAGAAAATTTGGTTTAAATGTTTGACAACTCAGCATCGTCCATTGGACGGGGGGCGTTTTTGCTCGTATAACATATTTTTTTTAAAATGACGATAATTTTATTTCTTCATATTTCAACTTCATTGCAATATTTTAATCGTGCGCGTTTTGTTCACCCCTACAAGCACTTTTTCCTGCTAGATTATTAAAAATCGTCTACTGCATTGAAGGGTTGTGACGATAACTTCACCTCTAATTCCTTTTAAAGTACACAACACTATTCTGTTTTTAATTTCATATCATCTCTAATCCGATTCATGTCGACACGCATTATTACTAAACCCATCAGTTCAACTAATTCTTACTTACACTACTTTATATCTCTGTCACACTGGTTAATCCGACTACTGCCAACTCCACAACTGTTGAGTGTCTGTTTGTTTGTACGTGCTTACATGCGTGCGTGTGTGTGCATGGGTGCGTGTGCGTGTGAGTGTGTGTGTGTGTGTGTGTGTGTGTGTGTGTGTGTGTGTGAGAGAGAGAGAGAGAGAGAGAGAGACGGGGAGGGAAAGAAATTTGATTAAACCAATAATAGTGATCTCTTTTACAGAAATGACAATTGCAGAGTTTGGTTACCATTAATTGCTGCTTGCTTGCCTCTGTGTGTGTATTTTACACGTACATGTGCGCGCACACACATACACACTCACACATACACTCACACACACACACACACACACACTCACACACGCACACACACACACACACACACACACATATATATATATATAAAATAACTCCACTTCCATCAACTCTTCCATCTACTACTTACTAACCCTGCTCAACAGAGCACTGCCCCAAAATCATGTACAGTTCTGAAGTTACTGCACACGCACTCACTCATATACGCACACACACACACACACACACACACATACACACACACACACACACACACACACACACACCACACACATCTAAAACCTCATTGCAGAGAAAGGTTACTCGACTGATTGACCTGAACTCATACACACGCTCCAGTAACCGACTCACCATCTCTGTCTTTTCTACCAATACTACATCGTCCTCTCCTTGTGCAACTTCTTGTCAGATATTCCTGTTTCACTTATCTCGCCTGGATCACTTATATTGTGTACAATCCCACACAACCGATCCCAACTTTAAAAAAAACCAAACCCTTCCTTTCTAGAATTCCGCCCTCCGACAGTTTAAACAGAAACTTAACATCATTCTCATCGTCTGTGTCCATAATCTTCACAGGGTTATGTACCTATAACCCAGTGAAGATCTTGGACACATCCCACTCTCCAGACCAAACCAATAATAATACATATTATAATTGAAAAACTTCAGACAAAATTCATGCCTCCTCGTTGATATGACTGTCCTAATCGACATAAATGTATTTGTCAAGGCCTACTAAAAACTGAGCAAGTATAAAGATCTTGAAATAGAAATTGCCAAAATGTGGAACCTCAAGACTAAAACAATATCTATTGTCATAGGTGCCCTAGAAATGATAGCAAAAGGGGCTGATTTCTACCTAGCTCAGATACCAGAAAACTCAAAATGGCAGAAATTCAAAAGATAGTGCACATGGGAACTGCCCATATCCTACGTAAAATGCTGTGTATATAATCTCAAATTTTAAAACAAATTCACAATTTTCTTGTTTTCTTAAACATGCTCTAGAACAATACTATGTGCAAAACCAAATATATGACACCCTAGGCATAACACCAGCATGAACTTCTAAATTTGGGGGAAGACGATAAGTAGATTACATCGACCCCAGTGTTTCACTGGCACTTAATTTATCGACCTCGAAAGTATGAAAGGCAAAGACAATCTCAGCAGAATTTGAACTCAGAATGCAGTTACAGACGGGATACCGCTAAGCATTTCACCCGCCGTGCCAACGATTCTGCCAGCTCGCTGCCTTAAAAATAATAATAATAATAATAATAATAATAATAATAATAATAATAATAATAATAATAATAATAACAATGATGGTTTCAAACTTTAGCACGGGTCCAGCTGTGTTTGTGGGGAGGAAGAAGTCATTTACGTCGATCCCAGTATTTAGCTCTTGTTTCATCGATTCCACAAGGATGAAAGGCAAAGTCAACCTCGACGGAATTTGAACTCAGACCGTAAAGATGGACGAAATGCCGCTAAGTATCTTGTCTGGCGTGCTAACGATTCTGTCACCTCGCCGTCCTTATTTGTTTCAAATTTTGGCACAAGGCCAGAAATTTTAACAGAGGACGTTAGTCGATTACACTGACGTGAATACTTGACTGGTACTTTACTTTTCGATCCAGAGAGAATAAAAGGCTGAGTTGACCTCGGCAGAATTGGAACTCAGATGAAGTAAACTTTGCCTAATAATAAACAAAAAACATATGCACGCGTGTGCGTGTAAGTATTTGATTAGTTTATATTGAACATTAAGAGAGTTGGGCTGATTAGATTGATAAACGGCCAATCAACACACGCAGCGATACGTTGTTAGATAGAGCGATCGATAAACACACAGCTTGGCAGATGGATAGACAGATAGACAAAGTAATAAATATATGTTCACTTTCTTTTATTTTCTGTCTATCTGTCCATCCATCCATCCATCTCTCCATCTCTCTGTCTGTTTCTCTGTGTACATATGTGTGCGTGTGTGTGCGCGTCTACACACACACGCACACACACACACACACACACACACACACATATATATATATATATATATATATATATATACATGCAAACATATGTCTATACCTTACTTTCTATCTGTCCATCTTTCTCACAGTATATATATATATATTTATATATATATATATATATATATATATACATATATAAGGTGGAGAGAGATAGGGATAGAAATAAAGTGAGAGAGAGAAAGAGAGTGAAAGAAAACGAGAAAGAGTGTGTGTGAAATAGAGAGAAAAAGAGAGAGGGGGTAGATAACAAATCAAAGATACAAGAAGCATAAAGAATGAGAAAAAAAAGCAGAAAGCAAAGAGTGGGAGAAAAGGAAGAAAGAAGAGAACGGCTAAACAAAAACAAAACTGTGTCAACAGCCATTGTAATGAGGTCGGCGTCTGACCTAGTTACCTAGTTAAATCGGCCTAGTTTCTCAGCTTCTGATTGGTTGACTTGTTTATGACCTATTAGATACTAGAACACGCTAACCTACTTAGTCTTTTTCCTCGTGGAAGGTGTAGGCGTGTGTGCCTTCGCAAACGGGCGCGTATGTGAGTGCATGCCTCTGTTTGTATGTATGTGTGTGTGTGCGCGCGCGTGTGTGTGTGTGTGTGTTCGTGTCTGTGTAAGCATTTTGTGTATGCATGAGTGAAATGTGTGTATTAGTGTGGGAAAGAGAATACATGTCCATGCGTACATTTTATGCACGTGTGCATTGAACATACACGCTTGCCCCCTCTCCCACACGTAAGCATTGCATGTATGTATACTTGCTTACATAATGCATACATACATACTTACATACAAACATATGTATGTATATAAGCATATATATATATATATATATATATATATATATATATATATAGATAGATAGATAGATAGATAGATAGATAGATAGATAGATAGATAGATAGATAGATGTACATATATAAATACGTATATATGTATACACATACACACACACGCAAATAGTTTAATATAATCAATATATGAGTGTGTATGTATGTAGAGTGTGTTTGCTAAATGAAATATTTATCTGTGTATGCGTATGAGTGTATGTCAGCAAGTGTATGGAGAAATGTGTGTGGATGTTAGCCAGTATGTAAGCGCGTGTATGAATATGTGTATCTCTACGTAGCCATATACGTCAGTCATGTGACTGAAATCGTGTGTTTTGTATCACAATCGCGCTTGTGAGCGAACGTATGTGATAAGAAAAACGGTGTATTTGGGTATACGAATGTGTTTGTGTATGTCTGTATGTGTCTATGTATATGTGTTTATGTATGGATGGTCGTGTTTCTACTTGACTATGTAGGTATGCGTCTGAGTATGCATGTATGTATATGTGTATATGGTGCGTGTGCAAACACGTGTATGAGCGTGTGTTCTTGTTGTCTGATTTGTTTAAAATGTGTGTGGGTGTATCACGTGCTCTGTTTTATTTACAGTCGCTCTCTTCTTTCGTCTTAGTTTAAACAACATACGCACATATGCACGCATACGCATACAACACCCAAAAAATTACACAGCGATATTCTGCCTGTCTGTCTGCCTGTCTGCCTGTCTGCCTGTCTGTCTGTCTGTCTCTCTCTCTCTCTCTCTCGCTCTCTCTTGCTCGCGTACGCATGTACACACACACAGTGGCACATTCACATAACAAACATACACATAAATACATACACGTACACACGTATACAAGTATGTATGAACATCTGTATTTTCCTGGGATTCTCCCCCCCCCTCTCTCTCTCTCTCTTCTTCCGTGTATATATATATGTGTGTATATGCATATATATGTATGCATGTTTGTATAATATATATATATGTATATGCATGTATATATGTATGCACATATATATATGTATACACACATATATATATATACACTCATATATATGTGTGTACGTAAGTATATAGACATATTTATACATATAGTACATGCATACATACATACAGACACACATATATGTATGTATGCATGTATGCATGTATGTATGTACGTATGTATCTATGTACGTACATACGTACGTATGTATGTATATATGTATGTATGTATGTACGTACGTACGTATGTATGTATGTATGTATGTATGTATGTATGTATGTATGTATGTATGTATGTATGCATGTATGTATGTATGTATGTTTGTATGTATGCGTGTATGAAACTTTAGGTAGTACGAGAAGTATGGACATGCAATCTCTGGTGTTATTGTTCAATTCCAAGTGACCGTCGATCGAAATGCATATGGTTGTGTCTGCGTATGTTTGTCACGTATTTTCAGCACGTACACGTGTGAGTGAACGCATGCGTGTGTACATGCATTTACGAGCTCATGTGTGTGCATACATGTGTGGTGCAAGAGTGTGTGCTCGCGCATGCGCGTGTTTCAGCGCGTGTGTGTGTGTGTGTGTTCTGTGTGAATATTTGCCAAAAAGATTTTTGAAAAATAAACTCACATACAACACATGTCAAAACTACGTGTTTTAGTTGTGTACATGTATGTATTTGTATGTGACGTGTTTATTATGTATGTGCGCATTCGTGCTGTAGGCTGTGTGTGTGTGTGTCTGTGTGTGTGTGTGTGTGTATGTGTGTATGCACTGTACGTGTGTTTTTGTCTTTGTGCATTGTTCATGAGTGCGAGCTTGTGTCATGCAGACCTGGTTAATATGACATGAGTAGAAAATCAGTCAAGGTTGATGAGGATTCGTCATAAACATCAGGTCTACCAATCAACCAACCAGACAGATAGACAGACAGACAGATAGATACATAGATAGACAGAGAAGCAGACAGAGAAGCAGACAGAGAAGCAGGCAGACAAGCAGACACGTCGGTAGACAGACACAGAGACAGACGGAAACAGACAGTTGGAGGAGCAAATAGACAGGCGGACATAGAAGCATAGTTGAGGTAAACAACAGGCTCATAGCCAGACAGTTAATCAGACGGTATGAGAAACAGTCTAACCAACAGTCACGCAGGCCAACTTCACAGCCATTCCAGCCAGCTAGTGAAGCAGACACACAGACAGACAAATATTCATTTATTGGAAACAACATATTATAATTCTGCTTGTCACTCCGTTAGTAAGTTAGCACGTGCGTTACACTCTGTTGGACAGTTACCACTGAAAATTAGTATTATTGTTTAAGGCGGCGAGCTGGCGGAACCGTTAGCACGCCGGACTAAATGTTTAGCGGCATTTTGTCCGTCTTTATGTTCAGAGTCTGAATTCCACCGACATTGACTTCACCTTTCGTCTCTTTGGGGGTCGATAAAATAGGTACCAGTTGAGCACTGGGATCGATGTAATCGACTGCTCCCAGCCCTCAGAATTTCACTTCTTACGTTCAAAGTGGCAACGCCCTTTTTCATTTTGTTTGCTGGGACCATGAGGCGATCTGACTTACAGGAAGGTGCAAAATCAGGTTTAGATTGTCTACTGATAACGTTGTGTTTATTAAAATGAACATCAATCATAGTTGCACATCACGACAAAAGTCAACAACGAAATCCTCTTTCAGGTCACTCAATCTGCTAGAAATAACAATCAGATCGGTAATTATTTAACTATTATACCTGCCTTCAAACTCAGATCTGTTTCGCCTATAATAGAAAGGATTATTTAGGTGGCAAGCTGGCAATGTTATTAGTAAGCCGAACAAAGTGCACAGCGGGATTTTCGGTATTTGGTCTGTCTTTCCGTTCTGAGTTCAAATTCCACCGAGGTGGATTTTGCATTTCATCTCTTCAGAACCGATAGGTACCATCCTTCCCCTACCTCCAAAAATTCAGGCCTTGTTCTTTAGCGCAGATGTCATCGTTGCTTTTCATTCTTTCGGGGTCGAGGAAATGTACCAGTAGAGCATTGGGGTCGATGTAATCGACTAGCACCCTCCCCACAAATAATAGGCCTATAAAATAAATTATTATTATTATTATTATTATTATTAGTAGTAGTAGTAGTAGTAGTAGTAGTAGCAGCAGCAGCAGTAGTAGTAGTAGTAGTAGTAGTAGTAGTAGCAGCAGCAGTAACAGTAGTAGTAGAAATACCGCCCCTGGGATGGTTTTCTGCTTGTTTATATTATTCAATGTTATTGTTCTTGTGACAATGCTATCTGTGTAGACTCGGCTGAAATATGACATACAGAGACAGTCATACACATATAAATACATACTTATATCTCAACGTAATGCCAAAATAAATATGCCAGCGATACACACATTAAGTAATTGTGTGTGTGTGTGTGGCATATATATACACACTAGGCAGCGAGCTGGCAGAAACGTTAGCACGCCGGGCGAAATTCGTAGTCGTATTTCGTCTGCCGTTACGTTCTGGGTTCAAATTCCGGCGAGGTCGACTTTGCCTTTCATCCTTTCGGGGTCGATAAATTAAGTACCAGTTACGCACTGGGGTCGATGTAATCGACTTCATCCGTTTTTCTGTCCTCGTTTGTCCCCTCTGTGTTTAGCCCCTTGTGGGTAGTAAAGAAATATATATATACACACTAGGGAACGTAGCTCACAGATTTATGTGTATATGTAAATATTTACATACATGCAGATACACATTTCCAATTCTACTCATAGACTTGCGTATATAACAGCATACATAGAAACACATTGACTATAACGAAAAAAGTTAAGTTTTGTCAATGTATACCACTGTTATATCATGTATACCTCCGGTATCTTATACATGCATATATAGGCGCAGGAGTGGCTGTGTGGTAAGTAGCTTGCTTACCAACCACATGGTTCCGGGTTCAGTCCCACTACATGGAGCCTTGGGCAAGTGTCTTCTACCACAGCCACGGGCCGACCAAAGCCTTGTGAGTGGATTTGGCAGACGGAAACTGAAAGAATCCCGTCGTATATATTTATATATGTGTATGTTTGTGTGTCTGTGTTTGTCCTGCCACAAATGATGTTGGTGTGTTTACGTCCCCGTAACTTATCGGTTCGGTAAAGGATATCGATAAAATAAGTACTAGGCTTACAAAGAATAAGTCCTGGAATCGATTTGTTCGACTAAAGGAGGTGCTCCAGCATGGCCGCAGTGAAATGACTGAAACAAGTAAAAGAGTAAAGAGGCGTAATCATGCATACATTCATATTTCATATGTATACGTACATATAATACACACACACACACACACACACACACACACACACACAAACACACACACGTATATGCTGGTTGTTGACTCGTTATCCTTTCCTATTTTCTTTTACAGGATATAGTGCTTTCTGGTTTTTGACTCTCGCAATGTCGAAGACGTCCTTATTTGCCAAATCTAAGTCGTAGGCACTCAACGGAGAATGCTCGAGCGATTGGAGAATCACGATTTTCCCACATCCATTCTACACCTGTGTGCTGCCACGTGCAAAGCAACTATAGAGTGATGGTATCTCGTTTTTGTCACATGTTACTGCGAGCGATACAATGAAACTTCAGTTTTTCGATTTGTGGTTACTTAAATTTTCAGTCTTGATTAACACTGAAAAAAAAAAAAAATAGAAGTGAGGGCACAAAATATGCTAACACATTAAATTTGTACTGACAAACACAGCACAAACAAATGCAGTGTTACTCTTTAAATGTTTCAAACCATAACACCAGAAGCCAGGAAAACAATATATATATATATGTACATATGTAAGTAGGCATATATATATGCGTGCATGTGTGTGTATATGTATCTATATATGTATATGTGTGTGTATATATATGTATACACACACACACATATATATAAAATCACAATAAGGGTGAAAAAAATTGAATATTAATTAATATCAATTTAAAACACCAAGTGGCCTAGCGTAAAAAAAATAATTTTTACTGTATATATATATATATAATATATATATATTATATATATATATATATATATAATATATATATATATATTATATATATATATATATATATATATATATATATATATATATATATATATATATATATATATATATACATATATATATATATAAGTTAATCCAAACAAGAAAGCACAAAAAAACACAACAACGCGAGGACGTGGAACAAATATAGTATTATTGGACGCTCAGGAAAGAAGGAAAGAAGGAGGGTTTAACGTTTCGAGCGGAGCCCTTCGTCGGAAACATAGAAGGAAAGATCCAGAGAAGGGAAGACAGAGCGAAAAAATCGCCATATATATATATATACTCTTTCTCACACGCATATGTATATATACCTATGTATGTGTGTATGTGTGCCTGTATGCGTTGGTAGATATGTACGTGTGGATTCTTCACAGCAGACTTCTAGCTGTATATATACGCATACGCGCATAACGCTACACACGTTTTTGTGTTCATGAGCGTGTGTGAGTGAATTGTACGCATGGGATGCATGATGCATGAGTGCATCTATATATATATATATATATATATATATATATGTGTGTGTACTGTGTGTTTGAGTGTGTGTGTGTGTATGTGTGTGTGTAAGCATGTGCACGTGTCGGTCTCGGAACTGCGCACCGTTTTGCACTTTTTGACATCATCTCCATCCGCCGCCGCTTCAACACCTCCACCTCCACCTCCACTATACTACTACTACTACTACTACTATACTACTACTACTACTACTACTGCTACTGCTACTGCTGCTGCTGCTGCTACTGCTGCTGCTGCTGCTGCTGATGCTACATTCACAGTTATAAAAGCTTGGTCACCACAACAGTCCAGTCTACATGCGGTTACTTGTCCTGCTAGGGATAGCAGCCGAATCCCCCAGTTGTTAAAAACATAAGAAGGACCATATTGTATAATATAGTTCTAGATGTGCTGTGTATGAGAGAAAAGGCGGGATGGACATGGCATTATTTATAGATATGCCGGAGCAGAATAAATATCAACATCACCATCACCGTGATACCCAGCATCAGCTAGCTACGAGACAACGAAGGATGGTACCTCTCTGTCCCATCTGCTAGAAACAATTGACCAGTAGTTCTCAACTGGGGCCCGTAAGGCCATTGAGGGCCCACATGAGATTTTGCTGTTTGTGTGCAATAAATTGCTTATGCTTCTATAACACACAAGTTATCTTAACATATTTTTGTACATTTCTGAATAATATTCAATTTATAAAGGTATAATTATAAAGCATCAAATGTCTCTGGGAGTGAACCCTAGTAAACTAGGAATCAAAGAGGTTCATAGGTAAAAGAAAAAATGGTTGAGAACCACTGTAGTAGACTAACCTCCAACAAATCGCACTCGAAGCTTTTAAAATATTGTAATCTTATTCCCAGATAAAATGATAGCCTGGTCATAGTTAAAACGTCTTCGAACACAGGTCTACCTGGCTAGAGTTGACCTGGGGTTAAACAACAGCTTTTCCGTCAGCGACTAAAATAACATCATCAATCAATAAATAAATAGATAACTTCAATGTCTACGTCAATCACGATTGTAAGCAATCTACAACTACAACAGATGACGAAAAATATATAAACGTGCAATGGTTATAACTACAAAAGCATCTCCACCACCACCACCACCGCCACCACCACTACTACCACTACACCCACCATCAACAACAGTAACAACAATAACTATAACAATAACAACAACAACAACAACAGCAACGACAAAAACAACTATAAAAATTATTGTGAAAATAAATAGGCTGTGTTTTGTTATTTCCGGTGGATTGGCCGTTTGGTGTGTCGTTAATTATTTTGTTAGGTCATTCAAATGGATCGACCCACCTTGACCTCTCATCAAAGACATCTGTTAGTGAGGGTCACAGATTTTAGTAGGTCTCTTTGCTATGGATTTTAGTACAGACACGCCCTCCTCATAAATACACCTCACATGGTTTACTTAACTCCTCTCCCTCTCTTCCCCTCTCTCTATCCGTCTCTTTCTCTTTGTCTCTTTCTCACACTCAATCACGTGTTTTTTTCTTTATTTATCCATTAATTCTTTACTTATGCCTCTCCCTTTTCTCTCTTACCTCTTAATCATACTTTCTCTTTCTCTTTCTTTCTCCTTGTTTTTTTTTCCTTCTCATCCACTTCGTCATTATCTTCTTCCCTCACTCTCACTTTCTTCACTAATTACCTTTCTTCCAGAGTCGTCTACTCTCTCTTTTTCTCTCTCTCCCTCATTCCTTCTTGTAATCATCAGTTTCCTTCTGTTTGATTGCTTTCCTCTCTTTCTCTCCACATTTAATTTTACCTCATACATTCTTTCTATCTTTTTTTCAATCATTCAATCACTCATTAACCTCTCCTGTCTTTCTCTCACAATCTCACTCTTTATTTTTTCCCACCATTTTTCTTTTGTCCTCTCCAAAATTCACACTCTCACTCACACTCTCGCACCGACTCTCTCACTAACCCTCCCTTTCGTCTTTTTTTCTTTTCTTTATCCCGTCTTTTGCTCATTCCAACCCTTATTGTTCCTATTCTAGCACTGATATCACGACATCACCACAGTTCAGTTTCTCTCCATTATATCTCGTCAAAACTCTTCCTTTTATATTAATCGAGTCATTTAGCAAAATACTAATATTACAGCATTTCATGTCCCTAACCTCGTGATAACAAGACGTAACAAGATATAAAACCCACCAAGAAAAAAACAACAAAAAACAAAGCAACCCTCCCCCCACAAAGCAGTCGTAATCTATTGGGCTATCTATCTCGTGTGTGTGTGTGTTTATATATATATATATATATATATATATGTATATGCTGAGACCCCCTTCGGTCGTGACTGACCATGGGATTGCACCTAAGAATTTACCCTCCCAGGCACAAGTCCGGGTAAGGTTGTTTATGGAAGACCAGCATTCGCCCATGCATACCGGTCTCCTCTCTCCATGCCACCGATATTATCCAAGGGAAAGGCAAAGGCCGATACAGCTTGGCACCTGTGACGTCGCAACTCATTTCTACAGCTGAGTGAACTGGAGCAACGTGAAATAAAGTGTCTTGCTCAAGAACACAACACGTAGCCCGGTCCGGGATTCGAACTCACAACCTCGCGATCGTAAGCTCGACGCTCTAACTACTGAGCCATGCGCCTCCATATATGTGTGTGTGTGTGCGTGTGTGTGTGTGTGTGTGTACTTATGCACGGACACATATATACCTGGATATACCTATGTGTGTGTTTGTTCCCACCACCGCTTGACAATCGGTGTTTGCTTGTTTATGCCATCCGTAACTTTTTTAGTTTAGCAAAAAGAGAGCAATAGAATAAGCATTAGTCTTTAAGTGCCGGGGTCGATTTGTTCCACTAAATCCTTCAAGGCGGTGCCCCACTATGGCCACAGTCGAATGACTCAAGCAAGTGAAAAAAAAAAAACGGTGTGGGTGAAAACCAAGCACTGAACTCAGAAGCTTGTATATAAAAGTTGCATGGAGATATATACATCGGTAAAAAGTGGAAAATATTTTGTTTTACCTGAATTCTATAATTTTTTGTTTCTTTCTCTTTTGACATCATAGCTATACATTATTGAAGTGGAAGCGCAATGGCCCAGTGGTTAGGGCAGCGGTCATAGGATCGCGGTTTCGATTCCCAGACCGGGCGTTGTGAGTGTTTATTGAGCGAAAACACCTAAAAGCTCCACGAGGCTCCGGCAGGGAGTGGTGGTGACCCCTGCTGTACTCTTTCACCACAACTTTCTCTTACTTCCTGTTTCTGTTGTACCTTGTCACTCTCTGTGTCACGCTGAATATCCCTGGGAACTACGTTAAGGGTGCACGTATCTGTGGAGTGCTCAGCCACTTACACGTTAATTTCACGCGCAGGCTGTTCCGTTGATTCGGATCAACCGGAACCCTCATCGTCGTAACCGACGGAGTGCTTCCACATTATTGAAACAGAGTAATTTATCTCGTTCGTAAAACAATCGCCAACGTATTTGTTATTAATGTCGATTCCAAGGCATAGTTTCGATTCCACATCAGAACCGTTTCACATAGTTTTGAGTAAAGCATGAACTGCTGTCACCATTACTAATACTACTACTTCTACTACTACTACTACTGCTGCTGCTGCTGCTGCTGATGATGATGATGATGATGATAATGATGTTGATGATGATGATGACGTCGACGACGATTATGATGATGCTACATCCACAGTTATAAAAGCTTGGTCATCACAACAGTCAAACTATTCCATGCTTCAAATCGAATATCCAACAAGATATTTAGAATTCTCTTGCACTTTCTTTGAATATATATCCTTAATGGGAGTAATTATAATAAACACAGCGTCGATTCCATTGGGGAACAGGGTTTTTGTTGTTTGATGCTGGAGACATGTTTCCTTCTAATTCTGGGGTGCTGATTTCAAAAATGAAATCCATTTCGCTCTATCACGTGAAGATTTTTCACAAACTCAGATGTCCATTTTTCAACATTTACTCATTTACTTGTTTCAGTCATTTGACTGCGGCCATGCTGGAGCACCGCCTTTAGTCGAGCAAATCGACCCAGGGACTTATTCTTTGTAAGCCCAGTACTTATTCTATCGGTCATTTTTGCCGAACCGTTAAGTGACGGGGACGTAAACACACCAGCATCGGTTGTCAAGCAATGCTAGGGGGACAAACACAGACACACAAATATATACATACACATACACACACACACACACATATATATATATATATATATATATATATATATTATATATATATATATATATATATATATATATATATATATATATATATACATATATACGACAGGCTTCTTTCAGTTTCCGTCTACCAAATCCACTCACAAGGCATTGGTCGGCCCGGGGCTATAGCAGAAGACACTTGCCCAAGATGCCACGCAGTGGGACTGAACCCAGAACCATGTGGTTGGTAAGCAAGCTACTTACCACACAGCCACTCCTGCTAATATTGTCACAATTTCTATGGATAGATTTGACGTCATCAAATGCGAACCCATATATAGAGCTTGACATAACTTTGAAAACATAGTAAAACATAGTAAATACTACGAAAGTGAAAACAAAAATCATGATTTAAGTATCTTCATTAAATAAAAAGTATCCAACTTGAGCAATTTTCACTTTTTTCAACCCAATGAGTTTAAAATGTCATGATGATGGCAGAAATGCCCTTTATACGATTAGATGTTAAGAAACATCATATTTTTATGGTCTTTGACACCACACGTCTCATATTTACGGAATTCGTCCGCAGATATGCCAACGCTCTGCTTAATTTTGTGAGACTCTCATTGCAAATTGGATGAGATATGTTTTGTTGGACTTGTAGCGGTTTCTTATGAAAATTGGTATTTTGAATGTACACTTAATGTT
Source organism: Octopus sinensis (assembly GCF_006345805.1). Taxonomy (NCBI): domain Eukaryota; kingdom Metazoa; phylum Mollusca; class Cephalopoda; order Octopoda; family Octopodidae; genus Octopus; species Octopus sinensis. Next base: position 29,299,940 of record NC_043014.1, on the reverse strand, counting down.
TTAAATGGTGAGGTCACATGAGTCATGGTCACTTTTCGTCAAGCATGCTCAAAGAACTATAAAAAAAAATCCATGGTATGTATGCTCTTTATGGAACTTTGCCATTATAAATCTGCATTTTCTTACTTTATAACTGTTGATTATTCTGAAAATGCTTTTTCCAGGTAGCAACTGGCTTGAATACGTTTTGTATTTCAGAAATATGGTCAGTTGTGGGAGAGGAGAATGAAAAAATAGCCCCGATGTCTTCTGTTTATTTCTGGATTAGGCAATGAAACAAAATCACAGATTTTGTGAAGAAATCTTACCTCACTTTAGCATGAAATAGGGCGACAAGACAAAGTCTGGGTATCCCATATAGTATGCAAAACATGTGTTGAAACATTTAGAGAGTGACTGCTTCAAATACTTAAGCAGAAACTTTCCAGTTTTGTCTTGTGAGAAAAGTAAGGATGGTGTGTTTGAGGGGTCACAAACAGGTAGCTATTGGAGGACGAGCTAGTTTTGGATACCATGTCTGGCATTGAAAAAGAAGCATGGAATGCTTTTGCTGCAGTTGTGTATGATTTCCTGGGAAACAGGAAGTCATGAAATTATGAAGATCTTGTGCAGACCCTGCTAACCAGTTTTTGAGCATTTCTTGTAACAGCCATCTGGACTACTTCCTTGAAAATTATAAAGTAATAAGTGATGAGCTAGGAGAAAGATTCCACCAAGACATTGAGAACATGGAGACTAGGTATCAAAGCAGGTTGAGCACCAACATGATGCTGTCTACTGCAGATCACTGCAAAGAGAATGTCATGATGCAATTTAATCACATAAAGCAGCAAAGAGAAAGTTCATTTTTTGAGTAGTTCAAATTCCAGTTTGACAGGAATATCTGTTCTAAGATGTGTAATTAAACATTTTGTGTAACATATTTGTTAAACTATAATATGTACTGTTTGGTCTCTATTAGTTTCTTATTTCAGTCTTGTATTCAATGGCAAAAACTTGACGTGATAGAAAGTTTCTGAGGGTATTTCTGAACCCAACACTATCAAATTAGGTAGGACTAATTGTAAAAATGTTCCCCAGTGTTATTAATAACTGCTTACACAAAGTCATATCCATACCTACTTAGTCTCAATCTGAAATTAGGTCCATAGAACACTAACCCAGTTTTGTATACACCCTTTTGTAAATTTCCCGCTCTAAATATCGATATATTATTTGGAAGGGCTAAAAGTGCCTGAACGATCTCTAAAAACAGAGAAACTGATTGAGATGTTCCTCATTTTAAGCGGGCGAAAACGCTAGCTGGATCAAATATCCTGGTGAGATATATATATATATAAAGATACTAGATCTGATCAATAAGTATCCGGACTGTTGCCTTAATAACGAAACTAAAGCACGCATAGTAGAGTCACTTCGCAAAGATTGAGCTTGAACTCTACTGTGCATGCGCACAAAGTTTTAACATTCTATCTCACTTCCGCTGTTTACAGCGGTACTTGGAAGGAACGTGTGTAGCGCGTGATCGTCGCATTGACCATGACAGAGAAAGTTGTCATGGTGATACCTGCTCAGAGGCTTACGCAAAGTTGCAGAAAGTGTATGGAGAGGAGGTATATGAGCTGCACACAAGGTAAGAGTGGTTCCGGGGTTTTCAAGATCACTGAAAACATGTCGCCATTTTTGAGAGACCGCAACCAACAGAACTGAGTAAAACATCGCAGATGTGCCTGCAGCTGTGAGGAGAAATCGTCGAATCACTATCCGTGAGTAATCAGAGATTAGTGTACAGATTAGTTACGGTTCATTTCAGTCCATTATCACTGAAGATTTGGGCATGAGACGTATGTTTGCCAAGTTTGTTCCAAAGCTGCTTTCAGCTGACAAAAAAGACACTCGCGTTTCAGTTGCACAACATCTCCTTGATTGTGTTAAGAACGATGAAAACTTTTCGAAAATCTTATGTAGACCTCTGAGCAGGTATCGCCAAGTTTTTGGCAAAATTTGACGCAGATTCTCTGCTCAGCTTTCTCTCTCATGGTCAATGCGACGATCACACGCTACACACCTTCCTTCCAAGCCCTGCTGTAAACAGCGAAAGTAAGCTAGAACGTTAAAACTTAGTGCACATGCACAGCAGAGTTGAAAGTCAATCTTTGCGAAGCGGTGTCACTCTGTGTACTTTAGCTTCGTTACTATGGCAACAGTCCGGATACTTATTGATCAGACCACGAATGAATCTGGCCATCTATTTTTTTTTTCAGTATTATTAAATTCAGATCCTTTCAGTTGATTAAAGTTCACATCTCCCCATGGTTCATTTTTGCCTTTCATACTCTCAGGATCAATAAAATAAAATGCCAGTCAAGTACTGAGGTGGATGTAATCGACCTATTTCTTTCAAAACAACCGGCTTTGTGCCTAAATTAGAAATTTGCTTTTCATCTTTCGGACTGGATTAAATAAAGTATCAGTTAAGTACCAGGATCTATTTAATCGATTAAACTTCGCTTCCCAAAATTGCTGGCACTGTATGTTTTAAATTAGAAATTATATTATAAGGGTGGTGATGTTATCAACATCTTGAGTGCGTTAGACAAAATTGCTGGCCTCGGGCCTAAATTAAAAAATTTACGTTTTGTGTTTGAGGTTAACTTTCCTTCTTACATTCGAGACCAAGAAAATAAAATACCAGAAAAGTACTAGTGTCGGCGATATACACTTGCCTCCACCTCTCATCGCTGTTAGCTTTGTGCTCAAATTAGAGACAATTATTGTTATTATGCGGTGGAATATGGCGGTGGGGCTGGCAGAATTGTTAGCACGCCGGGAAAAACGCTTAGTGGCATTTCGTCCGTCTTTAAGTTATGAGTTCAAATTCCACCGAGGTTGACTTTGCCTTTCATCATTTCGGGGCCGAGAAAATAAGTAGCAGTTGGGCACCTAGGGCTCCTTCCCTCAAAATCATTGTTGTTGATTACGATGAAGTAGCCTCTATAACAAAACTCTGGTGAAGAACCAGATTTTACCGAATTAACTTGAAGAAGGCAATTTTTTTTTTGGTTTTGTGGCTTATTTTACCTAGAAAGTATTTTCATCTGAGCGTCCAGTCCATTACCCAGGGTTGTAAAACTAAGGTTTGTCTTAAAAATTTCGTATAACATTTGCCAACATTAAATACAGATTAGAAAGAAGTGCTAGTTTCAAAAGTGGGAATAACAAATAAGCCCCTAAAAAAATCCTGGAAAATATTTTGAAACTTTTGTATACAAAATACAGTTCTATATTTAAGAGATGAGGGATTATGCAAATTTGACGGACATTTGTCCTCATCTTGTTTGTTGTTAACATGTTTCAGTTGATATACTCTCCAGCCTTCATGTGTCTTGGGGAAATTTTCGAACCTAGTTTCTCGTTCCTAAAGAATTTTTCGATGTTATTATTATTATTATTATTATTATTCAGCTCACTGCCTGGAATAGAACTAGGAATTCTATTGGGGTTAGTAGGCCACGCTGTTAACCACTACGCCATATGCCCGTCGGCAATTAAGGTGCGAATTTTAAGGCTTATAAATCTAATATTTTCCTATCCTTCCTTAATACCAGTTCCCATATGCTATTCATATCAGCACTCGGTCTGCTTAGGAGGTTGCTGTGTCCTAGCATATGTACTGCTGCTTTTAGTTTTCGTATTTCCCAGTGGTGTTCTCTGTCTATTATTCTAACGTTCTCTCACAGGAGGAGGTGATCTCCATTTTTCCATACATGATCAGCTATACACGATTTATCACAGCTTTGCGATGTTCGCCTACCCTTATTTTTGTATACAAACTCCCCATAAAAAAAAAAAACAGATAAAAACCTGATTGAAAGAAATGGTAATTAGAAAATTTTGGGTGGTGCTGCAGCTGTTGCTATTTTCAAAGTAGTAGTTGCTTTTGTTGATATTGTTGTCGTTATTGTTGGTGTTAGTACATATGTTATTGTTGCTCGTTTTTTACTTTTGCCGCCGCAGTTGTTACCAACCCTATTCTTTCACGCTGTTGTTGTTATTGTTGAAGTGACTGGTTTGCAATGTGACCGCCATTTCTCCTTTCCTGTTCCGGTTGTGCGGAGAGAAATCTCTGAGATGGTCGACTTCATCACCCGCTTCTGATTTCCGCAATCTCTCGTAGCTCCAACCAATTTAGCAAGGCGATGAGGTCCAGAATCCTTTGCAGACGTTCAAGCTTCATATGGAGACGGATCTCCAGCGTGGTCCAATATCAGTTCTCCTTCTCCGTCCAACATTTTGCATTCCATGGTCCATTGAAGATGAATCTCTAGTGGAATCCTCCTGCAATATTATCTTAACCGTATCCCTTTCCAAATATATGTTAAAGAGAGAAATTCCTCACTGCGGCAGACGACTATTATGTGTTGCACTGTAAGGACCTCAGTCATAAAGAAGTCTTTGACCCTCACTAAACTGCCTTGCCCTAGATCAGTGGTTTTCAAACAGGGTTCCGCGGAACCTTAGGGTTCCGCCAGTACAGTCCAGGGGTTCCGCAAGAAGTTACAAAACTGCTAAAATCGGCAGTAATTTTTAATTCTCCTGTACAGATATGTGTACATAAGACTATTAAATTATTGCACAGAGGTTCCTCGAGCCAGTGGAATGTTTCCTTGGGGTTCCGCTCCAGCAAAAATTTTGAAAAGCACTGCCCTAAATATATGCTGGATGTTCTGCCATGCGTTGTTGGATGCACTTTCTAGTTCTGTGATGATTGTTCTAGCAGTTGCAGCAAACATTTCAGGTGCAGGCCTCCAGAGCAGCACTTCTCCCCTCGGCTTTCTTAAATTAAATGGCGTCCTCCAATTTGTCCCGCTTCTCTATATTAGGGAGGCTGCATCTCTCCTTTACAGATGCTATTCCTGCAAATGCCACCTTGTCATTGCTATTCATACATTATTGTTTTGAATTCTACCGGTGTTATTGCTTTCCTCGCTGTTATCGTTGTTGTTGTTGTGGTTGAAGTTATTGATGCTTCAGTTTCTGTTGCTACTATTATTATTGCAGCCGCTGCTGTTGCAGCTCCTGCTATTGTAGCTGCACCCACTGCCGTTACTGCTCTCACTGCAATTGCTGCTGCTGCTGCTGTTGCATTTGCTGCTGCTGCTGCTGCTGTTGCATTTGCTGCTAACTTTGTTGCAGTTGCTGCTTATGTTTTGTTTGCGTTGTTGTTGCGGTTGTTGTTATTGCTGTTGTAGCACTCGGATTCAGCTATCATGTTGCCACCTACTCAGTTGCTGTGGCTGTTAGGGATACCGACCAAGTCGATGATGTTTGGGTTAATGAGGGAGTAATGTCGCCACTTAGAGTCGTAGTCAGGGGAACCATTTCTCCTTTTGCCATTTCGCACAACCTATTGGACATGTGTTTTGGTAATGCCAAGTTTTTAAACATTAAGAAACATTTATGAGATATTGAAATTTTTGTTACAAACATAATATATGTTTAGGGACCTACATTTACTGTTCTCCTCTTCACGGAGTGAGGCAGGGTTCCTTATTTAAAGAAACGTTCCAGATATTTTAAAACAAATCAACGTATTTCCATCAAAAACAAAAACGTTTTGAAATCTGAAGCAAAACACAACCAATATATAATAATAATAATAATAATAATAATAATAATAATAATAATAATAATAATGATGATGATGATGATGATGATGATGATAATATAATAAACAATAATAATAATAATTATTATATTATTATAACAATATAATAATAGTAATAATAATAATAATAATAATAATAATAACAATAATAATAATAATAATATAATAATAATAATAATAATAATAAAATAACAATAATAATAATAATATTTTTTAAAAAAATGACAATAATAATAATAATAATAATAATAATATAATAATAATAATATAATATAATAATAATAATAATAATAATATAATAATAAATAATAATAATATAATAATAATAATAATATGATGATGATGATGATGATAATAATAATAACAATAATAATAATAATATTATTATTATTATAACAATAATAATAATAGTAATAATAATATAATAATAATAATAATAATAATAATAATATAATAATATAATAATAATATAATAATAATAAAATAATAATAAAATAATAATAACAATAATAATAATAATATTTTTTAAAAAAATGACATAATAATAATAATAATAATAATAATAATAATAATAATAATAATAACAATAATAACAATAATAATAATAAATAATAATAATATAATAATAATAATAATAATAATAATAATAATAATAATAATAATAATAATTAATACGATGATGATTACAAAATCAGTACTCCTGCTTACTGATGTGAACATCATCCTGAGCCAGTCGTTGAAGGTAAAAATGTCACTATCCTCTGGGATATTCCACACAACACTGACAGAACGATCAAGGATGACTAACCAGACATTATTATTAAAGAGAGAGCGAAGAAATACTTGTAGATTAATAGATGTAAGTGTTCCCACAGCTAAAAATATACTCGTAAAGGAATTTGACAAATTAAGTAAATATATTCATCAAAGTATGCACCCATATTGTCAATACACTTTTGCCATTTCAACGGTAGCTTGTCTAACCCGGAACCGTAAAAGCCTGGCAAACTAGAGTCAATAAACTCTTGGAAGGCCTGTTTTACAGCATCATTGTAATTAAATTTTTTCTCTACAAAAAAGTTGTCCAAATTCTGGAAGAAGTGGTAGTCAGTGGGAGCAAGATCAGGTGAGTATGGTGGATGATGGAGAACTTCAAACTCCAACTCCTGCAGTTTCGCCAATGTCATTTTTGCGATGTGTGGTTTAGTATTGCCTTGCAATAAAATTGGAGTGGATCTGTTTACTAATCTAGGCTGTTTTCTTTTCTTTTCTTTTTTTTTTTTTCGTCCGTTTCTGCATCATTTGGTCCAGTTGGCTGCAGTGTACTTCGGCCATGATTGATGAGCCAGGTTTATTGAATTTATAATGGATCACACCTGCGCTAGACCACCAAACACACACCATCAGCTTTTTTGATGAATTTTGCGTTTTGGACTGTTTTGGTGACTCGTCTTTGTTGTTGGATTGGATGCATTTCTCATCACATGTTTCAATTCGATTAAAAAATGATTCACTTTTGTGACGAGAAAGTAGCATAATGAATGCTTCCAAACGTTGCTGCTTCTGATTTTCATTGAGTTTATGTGGAACTCAGTTATTCAACTTTTCCGTTTAATGATTTGAACTAGGTGAGTCAATATTGTTTGCTTGCTAATACCAAATATAAACGATAATTCACGGACACTTTGAGGTGGATCTGACTTGACGGTGGCTTTCAGTTCGTCATTATCCAGCTTTGTTTCTGGTCGACCGCGTTGATCATTTGTGAGTTCAAAGTTACCAGAACGAAATTTTGCAAACCGATTTGATACTGTCA
>NC_043014.1:29284956-29287456 GCF_006345805.1 Octopus sinensis | reverse complement strand
TTGGTTTTCATTCCCTCTCGTTGTTATTGGTTCATCTCTTAGAGACGTACACACTGATTGTTTCACCTGATGTGGTTTTGCATATTAGTTTCAGTGTATGCATACTTATATGTGTAAGTATGTTTCTGTGTACGTTTATAGAGACATAAACTTTTAGACATGTACACTAAAATATACGAGGTGGTATCAAAAAGTTCCCGGACTATAGTTCTGTAACACGCCAACGAATGACAGCACATTCGTTGCACTTGCACTTGCGTGTGCAATGAGAGCTAGTAGGGACCTTCATGAGGCAGTGTGTCGAGTAACATCGCTGTGTTTACTTTGCAAGTTGTGAAATTTGTGTTTTTGTGATTACGTGTATACTGTATTCTGCGATTTTGTCATGGACAACGTGCAATTTTGCGTTAAACTTTAGAAGTCTGCTACAGAGACATTGAGCAAACTTCGGCAAGCTTACAGGGACGGAGCTGCGGGTCGTACTCAATGTTTCCAAAAAGCAGGGGAAAATCCCTGGAAGACGATAAGCGATCTGGAAGATCTGCCACGAGCGTCACCGCCGCAAATGTGGTATTGTGCATCTAGAATTCGTCCTCCACCCCCAGGGCAAAACCGTCAGTTGAGAATTCTTCTGTGACGACTTGAAGCGTTTAAGGAAGAACATTCGGTGAAGGCGACCAGATTTGTGGAGCGCCAAGAATTGATTCTTCACGACGAACTCTTCTCACTTCTGAGTTTCTCACCCAACTCTTCTCACTTCTGAGTTTATCACCCAAAACAACACGGTAAAGCTTCCGCACCCGCCCAATTCACCAGATTTAGCACCAGCTCAAAGGTCACCGTTTTAACACCGTGGTCAAGAGCAAGAGCGAATCACAGAAGGTCCTCAACCCGCTTACAGAAAACGACTTCCAGACCGGATTCCATAAGTGGCAGGAACACTGGGACGGTGTATTACTGCACGAGGTGACTATTTCGAAGGGGATGAAGTTGAAATATAGGTAAATAAGTTAATTTTTATTAAACCAGTCCTCTTTTATTCTTTTACTCTTTTACTTGTTTCAGTATTTATTCTTTGCAAGCCTAGTACTTATTCTATCGGTCTCTTTTACCGAACAGCTAAGTTACGGAGACCTAAACACACCAGCATCGGTTGTCAAGTGATGTTGGGGGTGACAAACACAGACACACAAACACACACATATATATATATAATATATATATACAAATATACAACGGGCTTCTTTCAGTTTCCGTCTACCAAATCCACTCAGAAGGCTTTGATCGGCCCGAAACTATAGTGGAAGACACTGGCCGAAGGTGCCACGCAGTGGGACTGAACCCGGGGCCATGTGGTTGGTAAGCAAGCCACTTACCACACAGCCACTCCCGCGCCGGAAACCTTTTGATACCGCCTTGTACATAATATAGAAAATGGATCTTCCATTGGTTTAAAATGATGAGCATAGCCATCGTTTGATCCACTTGTGATCCACTCATTCAGTTATAGTGTTAGGAATTGAGTATTCCGCGGACTCATGTTGTCTTATCTGAATCCGCAGACGAAGTTGAGCCTGGCGCAGTACTACAAAGATGGCGGGCACACATTTGTCACACACACACACACGCACCCATAAGCGCATATAGTTATATATGTGCATGCGTGTGATTAACTATCTGGTTCATTGAAATCCGACAATTCTTTCAAAAAACTCACTTTTATTTATGTTTATCCTGTTTAGTATATGTTGGAAGTTTATTAAGTTTTAATTTTGTTTATAATTTTATAATTTTTGTAGATTTTTTTCATAATTTTACTTTCATTCCTGTCGGGTCACGCTTATCTGTCAACGACAGCTTTTGTTTTCAATTTGGCTGTAATCATTTTCTCTTCCCCCATCACCAGGATGGAGCAATAATTTAGTTGAACTTAAAAGAACGCATTCAGTTACTAGTGCAGGCGATAACTCCTGAAATACTTCAAAATGTGTTTTGTAACGCTAAGGATAAATTTGAAAATTTCAAGGATACAGGCGGAGTAATTGTTGAAAATTTAATATATAAAACTGAGAATGTGTTTCTGTCTGTGAGTCTCTGTGTGAAATTTATGAAATTTAGAAATTATATTCTGTGCATAAGGACAGATGTAATGCAGTATATGTTTGAAAGTGAGGGGGCATAAATGAGGTCACAACCCCCATGAAAATTCATATATTTTTGCTGTTGATGAAATTTTAGCCATAGATATTAGACACAAATGAAGTAATATTCCTAAAATTTCAACTTCTTAGGAGTTAGTAAGACCCCTTAATGGGGGGCTTAACCCCAACAATTTAGTCATTTTTCCTAAGCCAAGACGAATACTATTGTAGTCTTGGAAGCTGTAGAGTGACCCGAGGATGGAAGATGAGAATTATTTGTAATTCAATGGTACAACAGTGCAAGAATTTGCTTTGAAATATACTCAGATTGTGATTTCTGCAATGTGGTGCATAAATTG
>NC_043014.1:29262456-29274956 GCF_006345805.1 Octopus sinensis | reverse complement strand
CTTTTGCCGAACTGCTAAATTACGGGGACGTAAACACACCAGCATCGGTTGTCAGCGATGGTGGTGAGACAGCCACAGACACATAAACATGTAAATATATATATATATATATATATTATATATAATATATATATATATATTATGTGTGTGTGTGTGTTGTGTGTGTGTGTGTGTGTGCGCACACACAACACAACATCCATACATATATTTGCTGTGTATGTATGGAATCATAGAATCACAGGAGGCTTCTATAACATACCATATTGTAATCTCATACGGAAGAGTATAATGCTGAAAAAACTAGAAGATTCGGTCGATTAAATTATTTCGTATGGAGTATATAAACCGTAGAAAATCAGGTGGTATGAGAGTTCAGTATATTTATTTAACCACCTGACATCCTTAAGAATAACAGCGGTTTCGCAACTTCTTCATGTAACAATAATTTGAGTGTACAGTAATCCTTCGCGATATCGGGTTTACTTATCATGGTTCATCTATCGCAGTTCACCTTTCGCGGTTCATTAATTAAACTTACGTCGATACCTCCGTGATGTTGTTTTTCATTTATAATAAAATAAATATATACAAATTATAAAAATATTTTTTTAAATGTGCTGTACAATACAGTTTCTACTTCGCGGAGTTTCACCTATCGCGTGGGGTTTGAACGTAACTCCCGCGATAGTCGATGCCTGCATTAACATGCATACTACACAATACAATACTTTGTATGTTCAGAGAGAAATGCCAAATAAAGTAAGTTATCTCATCAGATCAATAAAACATGATAACACCAAACAATTCAACTCTATAATAGCCCACATAATAGGGACAACTGCTCTCTGATAAACAACCCGAAACGGCCGTAATCCTAAAGATGTCATGAGATTAAATAAAAAAATATATAGAATAATAAATATGCATAAATACACACACATATATATGTATATGTGTATGTGTGCATATACATACATATATATTATATATATATATCTATATATATAATATAATATATATATATATATATATATATATATATATATATATATATATATATTATATATATTAAGGTATGTAGAAAAATACAACATGGACAAGAACGTAACTCTTAGAAGACGATACAATAAACACGGACAGGACATTCGAAACCCTCCAGTCTTCAGTCAAGAACCGGATCATCGTAGTAATTTCGGCTGATTAATCTTGAGATTACTAAGATCCGGCCAGCCCTCCAAGAAAAACTAAGCACGAGCATTAGAAAAACTAAGCTGGGAGCGTAGATTCCTGGAAGAAGGATCGAATGCATACGAACACCGGGACAGCAAAAAGGACGAATATAAAAGGCAAAAAACAATAATGGAATACAGAAATGAAAATACAGAAGCATTAACGTTGAAAACAACAAGTGTCTTACGACTGATAACAAGCAAACAAATTTTCTCTGGCGCATTTGGAAAGGAGGCCTTATCGGCGATGCCTTGGCGGCGGATGAAAACAACGATGTTAACACGTCGCTAGTCGGAGCTGAGAGACAGATTCGGCCAGCGGTCACGTGACAGAGAAGAGAGAAAAGAAAGGAAAGAGAAGCAAAGGAAGGAAGAGAGAGAGAGAAGAGAGAGAGAGAGGAGGGACAAACGCAACAAGGGAGAGAGAGAGAGGAAAGAAGGAATCAGAGAGGAGAAGGGATGGGTGTCGAAGATTGACCTGTGAGTGCAAAGCGAGACAAAGAAATGGAAGGGTAGGGGAAGAGTAGACCAAAGAATCAGAGGAAAGAGAAGAGAAAAAGAGGATGAGTAGAGAGAAAAGAGAGAGAAGGGACAGATCAAGTAAAAGTGAGAGAGAGAGAGGAAAAACAGAGAGTCGTACCAATTTTTAAGAATATGTGCTCACATTAATGTTAAGAGGGTACGTAGCGCCTGGAATATATATTAAGGTATGTAGAAAAATACAACATGGACAAGAACGTATAACTCTTAGAAGACGATACAATAAACACGGACAGGACATTCGAAACCCTCAGTCTTCAGTCAAGAACCGGATCATCGTAGTAATTTCGGCTGATTAATCTTGAGATTACTAGATCCGGCCAGCCCTCCAAGAAAAACTAAGCAACGAGCATTAGAAAAACTAAGCTGGGAGCGTAGATTTCCTGGAAATCATGCTGTAAAATTAACTATCAAAATTAAAATAAAAAATTGAAGATGTATAATAATTTTAAAATATATACAGTACAGTACTGTTTCTACTTCGCGAATTTCCACCTTTCGCGGGATTAGAGTGAGCGTTAACCTAGTGCTAAGCAGTAACAACAACATTTGTTTTGGTTCTTGGTTACAAACAGAAGGTTTTTCTTTTGTTTTTAGAAGTATTTGGACTCGGTTTTCATGAGATCGCTATCTATCAATGTATTTTTGTATATTAGAGCTTTTCTCATCACAAGAGAGTTGATTTCGAAGGAGTTTCCCTAAGCAGTACAGGAGTTTGGATTGTTCTGTTTTCCTTCCAGTCTATAAATGACGTTACTGCCAGCGAATATAAGTTTTTCGTGAGGCCACTAACTACAAGCGGTGCTGCTTGGTGATTGAACTATAGTGGTCAGTGATAACCAATAGGTTTACTTTCGTGACCCATTCATAAACTTACATTCACGATTTTAATCCTTTTCAAACTCACACTACCATACACTCGTTTATTCCCACGCACACAGACACGGGCATGCACACACGCGCTCACACTTTCACTCAGTAAAATACACTCATATATATATAGATATATATATGTAATCGAAATAAGCAACAAGGATATCCAGAGTTAATGCAGTACGATCGTTTCATGCGACTCCATTTAATTGAACAATGCAATCATTTCATTACATCAATTTAAAATGTAGAGCAATCTTCAGCTGCACAAAGACATAGACTTTAATTAAATTAGAAGGACACATTAGTATAAGTTTACCTAAAATCTCCAAGAGGATAAGGAGATAGGCAAAGAACATGTTTTACCAGCAACATCATAGTTATAACTGAAATTTTTTTCAAGAAGACACTGCCTGTCATTGATTTTTCTGTTATTCTGTTTCTTTTTACGGGGTCAGTTTTAAATATCTGCTGGATATTTAAAGCTGAGACAAGAAAGAGGGTAGTATCTGTTTGGGGTAGAGTTGGTGGAGTAGACAGACATTCTAAATGGTATAGTCATAAAAATCAAGATTTATTTGCGGAGGTACATGGCCTAGTGGTTAGAGCAGCGGACTCGCGGTCGAGGGATCGCACGTCCGAATCTCAGACCGGGTGATGTGTGTGTTTATGAGCGAAAACACCTAAGCTCCACGCGGCTCCGGCAGAATGTAATGGCGAACTTCTGCTGACTCTTTCGCCACAACTCTCTCTCACTCTTTCCTCCTGCATCTTGCAGCTCACCTGCGACGGATCGGCGTCCCGTCCAGGTGGAGAACCTCTACGCCAAGAAACCGGGAAACCGGCCCTTATGAGCCAGGCATGGCTTGAGAAGGAACAAACAAGATTTATTTGAAGTAATGTCATGAGGTTTAGTAAGAGAAAACTAAAAATAAGATGTTAGCTGATAATTAAGGGATCGCCCACTAGCAGACCATTGATAATAGGACAGGGGAAGTCTTATCATGTAGTACTACAGTTAACTACTATAAAACAATGCTGCTATGTTGTATACAGATAAAATTTAGGGTTATTCAAAAGACTATTAAGAATATTTATGAATACTATTTTAGTATATTTCAAACTTTTACCACAATAGAGGGAGGAAAAGAAATTATATAGAAATAGTTTAATATTTATACACTTAAATACTAACTTATCAGATATCTGTGAATATTGATCAAATGATATTTACTGGTATTAATAAAGGAGTATTTAGGTAAAAGAACATGCTAATTATATATTAAAAATTTTAGTCTAAGCAGATTTTTTAAATTATAAGTAGTGAATATATCAGCATAGCTTTATATAAGCTGAGTATGAAATTTATAAAGATACAAAACTTAGAATAATTTTATAAATAAATAAATAAATAAAGCTAATTTTAAAAATAAAATAAAATAAAATAATCATGGGCAGAACATCATAGAAAAGGGGTAAAATGGTTTAATTACTAATACTGTGGTAAAGTATATTTAGCTTGTTAACATCCTTAAATATACAAAGGATTTGATAAACTAGTCTATGAATTAAAATTGACCCCGTAAAAAAACCCCAGAATAACAGAAAAATCAGTGACAGACAGTGTCTTCTTGAAAACAATTTCAGTTACAACTGGGATGTTGGTAAAACAAGTTCTTTGTCTATCTCCTTATCCCCTCGGAGATTTTAGGTAAAATTATACTAATGTGTCCTAATTTAATTAAATTCCGACTTTGCTTGTCATCCTTTCGGGGTCGATAAATTAAGTACCAGTGAAACATTGGAGGCGATGTAATCGACTATTCCCCTCCCTACAAATTTCAGGCGTTATACCAACAGTAGAAAGGATTATTACCTCCACCTTAGCGAAGGCGGAGGTATTGTTTTCAGTCGTGTTTGTTTGCTTGTGTGTCCGTGGATAAGATACCTCAAGAACCAACGGATGGATTCGGATAAAACTTTCATGAATGTTTGGCCTCGTAACTGGCACGAACTGATTAGATTTTGGGATCGATCTGGTACCGGACAAGAATTCTGGATTATTTTTTCCGTTTTTTTAACTTAATTTTTGAGAGCGGTCGGGTTCATTTTTAGTATTCTCGTTTGTGAGAGCATTTAAAAAATTATTTCTGGCTAATCGTTGAGAGGACGTTGGTATTGCCTGTGCGGAGGTTTGCGCTCTCTGAGTGCCCTTGCACTTATTATTATTATTATTATTATTATTATTATTATTATTATTATTATTATTATTATTATCATTATTATTATTATTACTTTGGCGGCCTGCGGATGAAATCGGTAGCACGTCGGACAAAATGTTAGGCAGCATTTTGTTCGTCTTTACGTTCTGAGTTCAAATTCCGTCGAGATTGACTTTGTCTTTCATCCTTTAGAAGTCTAGAAAATAAGCACCAGTTGAGCTCCGGAGTTGACTACTTAGATTTACTCCTCCTCTAAAATTGCTGGCATTGTGTCAAAATTCGAAACCATTACTATTGTCTTTGTTGTTGTTGTTGTAATAGTAGTAGTAGTAGTAGTAGTAGTATCGTGCTCCTGTTTTTGATTAGCCAGTTCCTCGGTTGTTTTGCTTTTCTATTGGTCGATTTCATTACTATCCGGTTTAACTAAATTGTTATTCTTTTGACGTCTGTATTAGTTTGTATATTTGGTGTTGGAGAATCTTGTTTCATTCCCAGCTTGTTTTTCAATTAGATCCGGTTCTCTCTAAATAGTCGTTCTGTTTTTTTATTGGTTACCTTGTTTGTAAATCGCTTGTCTGTAAAAACCGGTACTACTGTGCCGCTCTTGCAATTTTCACTTCCGTTATGGGATTGGATCTGTTTGTAATTCAGAAAAACTTATAAAAATGACTTTATCCTGGTGTCCTCATCGCGGCACATTTTCATTGGTTCTGTTGAGCAGGCATACTTTGTTTCGTTATTCCGTTATTCCGTTATACTTTCCCTGATGCACAAGCGATTGTGTTTTGAAACTATTTACATAAGCGATGACACATAGAGAATACCAAACGAGTTCCCTATGGATACCGTATTTATTACAACGAGTGGCTTGTAAACGTATCTTTGTAATAAATACGGTATCCATAGGGAATGAGTTTGGTATTTTATTTGTTACACACGAATAAACGACCATATTTTTACCAAAATCACTCACCTTGATATCGACAACAGTAGCCATCTTGTTGATAGATCTACCTGCACTGCAAGAGTATCGACGAGCAGACGAAATATGTTGTGATTTTTTTGGCAACAAAAAATTGAATTACCACCAGAAATGTTTATATTTAAGTGATATCTGGTTTAAAAAAGATAGTATGTTTGTTTAATTACATGGCTACATTCTACCTGCTCGTGAAAGTAAGGAATGAAGTTTAGTTGTAACTTATGAATGACAAAAGTAGTGCCGTCACCGTGACCTCGGGTCATCACCATGGATTGACCAATCAGAAGCAGCGCTCGCAGTATCTGACATATGTTAGATACCAAAAATATCTCAAAGTGTTCTCACTCACATGTGTGTAATAATGTCTATTATTGCCCAGTTTATATTCATAGTTTTCTCCCTTTGCTCCCAACCGAGCTTCAACTGAGACGTTGCGTTCTTTCCGCATATAATTCGAAACGTGTATCGTTTATATCTGACTTTAAATGTACAATATAATCTACAATTGAATGAGAAAGTTTCAGATAGTCGAAATATGACTAGAGGGTGTGTATGAGTCTATAGACAATTCTTTGTATTACTTTTTTCCTCGCTCAGTCTTGCAGGTTACTTCCGTTTTAGACAATTTCAACATAATGTAAACTGCTTTGATCCATTTCGGTTATAGAATCGGTTATAGGATACAGGTTTCTGAAAACTTTGTTAATTATATGTATTTGGTTTATCTAATCTCTTCGTTGAATCTCATGATATGTTTATAATTAGTATAACAGAAGACTTTTTTTTGCCATACATGTCACTGTAGTTAGGGAAAAAGGCAGGTTGAACCAGATGATGTCTCTTCCTCTGAATTCTTCCTTTTTCTTTGTGTGTGATTTGGGTAAGACTCGTAATATTTTCTTTGAATCACCCGATTTTATTCCATTATTGAAGGGTACTGCTTGCTAGAATATCGCTATGTCAGAAAACGATTGTGGAGATTTATCTGGCTTATCTTTCTGACTAGGTATTTTGATACTGAGCGTCGTTGGAATGCTTGTTTATAAATAATGATAGTTCATTCGGTTTTCTATATGAATACTATTTTGTTTTATATGGAGATTTACTGTAGATATGTTGGTTCAAAGAGTTGTTTGGAGGTTAACAACATTTGTTAGTGTTCTTTTTTTTCTAAATGTGAGCAATTCACATTCATTTATGATTTTAGAGATTAATCAGCTATCTTCTCTGTAAGGTTTTATTGCAAGACTGATTTTTTTCTTCTTACATGTAAGGAAAACTAAACTAGCTGGGGCATGTACTACACCAATGTGTCACATGGACGCAAAGGAACTTACACACATATGCACATACTCACATACGTGGGCGCACACACACACATACACACACAAATACTCTTCGAAGTCACCAGTCATCCTGTTTCATAAACATCTGTACTCTACTCCAGTACTGAGTCATTTATTTAACATCTTTTGTTTTTTAACTACAAATCCATATATAGATACATATATATATATATATATACATATATATATATATATAATATATATATATATAATATATATATAATATATATATATATATATAAATAATATATATATATAAATAATATATGTACATATATATATATATATATAATATGTATATATACACACACATGTCTGTATGTGTGTGCGTATGTGTTTATATGCGCGTGTATGTGTATACGTGTTTGTGCGCGTGCGGTTGTGTATGCGTGTTCAACCGCGCACTTGTGTGCTCTTTGGTCAGATGGAGAAGCTTTTGACAGACAGACCATCAGGGAAATTTACTGCCTCACAAGATATGATAAACTGGATCATTTACTGCACACACACACAATCCCTCCCCACGCAAACACCCCCACGTGATTGTGTGTGTGTGTATATATGTATACATACATACATACATATATATATATATATATAAACACGCATATCCATATACGTATATACACATATACATATATGCAATAAAGCTCACACGTACACGCGCGCACACACATATACACACACACATGTATATAGATACATATATGTTAGTGTGTGTGCATGTTTATGTGCGTATGTATGTATATATACGTCCACTCACAGAAACAATCACATTTCAACAATGCACACAAGCACACCATATATATATTATATATATATATACATACATATATATATATATATATATATATATATATATATATAATATATATATATACATACATATACATACATAAATATATATATATACATATATATATATATATATTATATATGCATACACACACACATACATGCTTATATGCATATATGTAATTATACTCTTGTGCATGAGTTACATGTATATATAATATATGTACACACATGTATATATACTCATAAATCCATATATATATATGGTTATATTTTTATATGGCATATACATAAATACATACATACATATATATATATATATATATATATAATATATATATATATATATATATATATCATATCATATCATATCATATCATATATAAGATACATAACCATATATACATATATATATATGTGTGTGTGTATTTATATGAGTATATATACGTGCGTGTACATGTATGTACATGCATCCTCATGCACGAGAGTATAATTACATATATACATATATATATATATACCTCACATACACAATGCCAGTGTGTGTGCGTGGGTGTGTGAATGAGTATACCCACACACTGATCTATACACACATTCATACGTGGCTGTATATAACGCACATTTACGTGTCCAAAGTGTCTATAAGTCTAGGGAGAGGTTCTGGCGCATATATTCGCACGTCGTCTGTTGCATCGTAGTAGTGACATGTTGGGACGTTATGTTCTTCGCTTCGGGCCCTTGTGGCACATAAAGTATCGAAACCATTTTCACTATTATTACATCACGAAGAACTGCAAGTGCCTACTACTACAATTACTTTTTCTACTTTTAGAGAGGAAACTAACTGTCAGAGTAGTAGTAGTAGTAGTTAGTAGTAGTAGTAGCAGCAGCAGCAGCAGCAGTAGTAGTAGTGGTAGTAGTGGTAGTAGTAGTAGTAGTAGTAGTAGTGTTAGTTTAGTTTGCTCCGTTCATGTATACATTTATACGTACGTATATACATACACACACATACATATATATGCATACTTACACACATACATACGTACATACATACATATATACATACATATATATGCATACCCAAACACTATACATACATGCCTACGTATATATATATATACATATAGGTAAGCGTGTGTTTGCTTATGTGTGTGTGCGTGTGTGCATGTGTCTGCCTGTCTGTCTGCGTGTGTGTGAGTGTGCATGCGTGTGTGTGTGTGTGTGTGTATGTGTGTGCGTGTCTGTGTGTGTCTGTGTGTGTCTGTGTGTGTATTTATGTATTTATGTATGTTCTTTTTTTTCCCTTCCATTTGCCGTAAGAGTACACAGAACCGGGTCAGTGACATTCCAGTCAGTTTGTACAGGATGTATAGATATGAGCTGTAGTAAGCAGACTGTGGTTGTGTACCGGCCATTGTGGATATGGTGGTGGTGGTGGTGGTGATGGTGGTGACGGTGGCGTCGGTGGTGTCGGGACGGTGATGGTTTCGGTGGTGGAGGCTGTGATGGGTTTTTTTTTCTCTTTTTTTTTTTTTGGCGGTGGTATTGGTGTTGGTACTGGTGTTATCTGTAGTGGTTATGGATCGTATTAGTTGTTGGTGATGGTGGTGGTGGTGGTGGTGTGGTGGTGGTGGTGATGGTGGTGACGGTGGCGTCGGTGGTGTCGGGACGGTGATGGTTTCGGTGGTGGAGGCTGTGATGGGTTTTTTTTTCTCTTTTTTTTTTTTTGGCGGTGGTATTGGTGTTGGTACTGGTGTTATCTGTAGTGGTTATGGATCGTATTAGTTGTTGGTGATGGTGGTGGTGGTGGTGGTGGTGGTGGCTGTCGTCGTGATTCTACAGCCTGTTGATGGCGGTGGTAGAGTTTCTGCAGGATGTAATCGTTGTTCTAATAGTTATTTGGTGCCGTCCGTGGTGATGGAAGAGATGCTTGGGTATGTACTAGTGGCGGTGGTAACAAATAATGGTTGTGATCACAGTATTAGTTGTAGTGGCAATGGTGATTATATTCAAATTCACAGGTGGTGTATTGGCGGTAGTAATTAGTAATGTTAGCAGCATTGGTAGTGGTGGACATAATACCAGTGGTTGTATTAATACTAGCTATATTACTAGTGATGGTTGTTATTTAGCCGCGGGTTTGTCCTGATTGAGCTGACCTACGACCACAATGGCCTCCTAGCCTTGACAATTTCAATTCATTTATAAGCAGTGCACTCGTATACTTAATACACCGCCCGATCTGTCTTTTCGTCCTTTATGTGGTAGAGAGTATTTTGAGGGTTAAATGGCTGTTCCTTCTTTTTTTTTTTTCTAGTAGGTCGCGTGACCATTTAGAAGCTTCCTCTTTCAGCTCATATAAGTAATGTCTGTGGTATTTAAAGCGACGCTGGCTGCAGTGATGGTGGTGAGGTGGTACCGGTAGAGTTACAGCTGTTGCTATATTTTCTGTTCTATATTTTATATAATCTCTTTTTTGTATTTTTGGTGTTAGTCGTTCGAGGGATGTTTGTGTGTGATGTGTCGACGGTGGGGAATGCCGGCTGGAAATTGTATACGCATACGAGTATGCGAGTATGTGCCTATGAGGATATAAAAATACTAATAGGGGTACATACATGTATGCATGCATACACACAAACATGCTTACATACTTATATGTATATATTCCTTATTTGGAATAGTAGACTTCCGAAATTCATCTTTAGTATTCCTTGTCCTTCATAATCTCATCCTCAGAATAAGGCAGAGCTAATATAATTGGTGTAAGCATCACTGCAGGAAGTTGAATTTTGAGCTTTAAATGTATTCATCTTCAGTCAACAATATATCTTTCTACAAATCTGTTGTATCTGTGTGGTTATTTTAATAATATGCTATGATTTTTCTTCCATCATTAATAATCAATTTTTATTAGGAACACTGTATTATAGTATACATGCATTATTCATTAATGTTTCCTAAGTTGTGTGGTTGGGATTACATGATGTAGTTCATTGCATTGTTGTAAGAGTATCGTGAGCCTCCTGGAGAATGTCGTATGTGTATAGTTAATACTAGCAGTATCGCCCGGCGTTGCTCAGGTTTGCAAGGGAAATAACTATAAAGCATTTTTAGAGAGTTATAGCCAAAATGGAAAAAAAAATTATGTTAAATTTTTTTTAGTTAAAAGGTCGAGTTGCGTCCCCTAGACAGTCTGTGGTTTGTGTTTCTGATTCTCGACCCCATGTCGATTTATCGATTTCTTTCAGAACTGGGGGAACTTTTCAAAATTTTCCCTGCGTTAGTTTTGAATTATGACATTGGGCTATGAGTGTGTCAAGTTTCATCAGAATCGGTTGAAAGCCGTGGTCAGGGTGAGGGTACAACCTGACAGACACACAGAAACACACACAGACAAACTGCCGTTTATATAGAGAGAGATAACAGTTGGTCTCGTGAAATTTACAACTCTAACATTTGAAATCGAATTCGTAAACATCCTTTGTTGTTTAGTTTTTTTGTTTTAATCTGTGATGTAGTTCATTGCATTGTTGTAAGTGCATAGTGAGTCTGCGGAAGAATGTCGTACTTGTATGGATCATAAAACAGTTGGGCTCGTGAAGTTTACAACTTCAACTTTTGCAATCGAATTGGTAAATATCTTTTGTAGTTTAGCTTTTGCTTTCATCCGCGCTTCGTTTATAAAGGGGAATCTAAATTGCTTTCTAAGTTGGAATTCCTCCACTGACATTTTGAATTTGTGGGGATATTTGCTGTCTCTTTAGTAATGTGCAAACATGATGTATCTGTTATTTTCTTTTGAATGCTGACGTCTTACTAGGACTCACCGGTTTTGGTGTTGAATTTTAGTACGGGGTTGTTTTCTAAGTATCCCTGACGCCTTCGGAGAGTCAATTACGTCGAGTATATTCTCCACCTGCCTACTGTATATAGTATGTTTATGTCTTGGCACCACATTGTTTTCTGTTGTGACTATGTAGAACGCTACGAAAATTAGCCCTAGAGAAAAGTCCAGTCTGTAATTAATTCGAACGGTCTGCTATTAAGATCGCTGTTTATCACTGTGAACCAGTGGTTCTCAGCTATTTATTTCATGCTCATTGATTCCTATTTTACTCAGGTGGACCCTAATAACCATTCCATATTTAAAAAATTATTTTATATTTTTATATTTTCATATTATGAGGAATTGTATAAAAAAATTTTAATATTTTTGTGTATGGTAAAAGTATACTAAATTTATTGCGTATAAACCTGTAAGGGTCATGTGGATCGCGGGTGAGCTGAGAACCACTGCTTTGAACAATGCTGGAATAAATTACGTTTAAAATGACTGTCGTGGAAGAATGTTTGAAGCATGTCAAAAGACAAGGTGTTTTCATTCATTCTCTGCCGTAATAGGGCATCTTGAAGGGTTTAGTAATCAATATTAATTTTAAAGCCTGGTCCTAAAGCATCAGTCTCTTTTGACCGAGCCGCTGAGTTAAGGAAACGTAAACAAACCAACACC
>NC_043014.1:29247456-29252456 GCF_006345805.1 Octopus sinensis | reverse complement strand
GTGGAACTAGATATATTTCGGTATCATTTTTATATTTGTTTTCATCAGTATACCTGCAACATAGTAAGGTGGCTGGTTTTACCGTAGGCTTTTAACATCAGGTGATCTTTTCTTTACTTAGCGTTACCTCGTACTTAACGAAATTGGTATTATAATAATTGAGAATATGACCTAAAGCATTTTATCAAATAGAAATAGGTTCGAGGAAGCTCCTCAAAGCACTCAACTTTCAACTGTTGTCTATTTTGAAATGGTTATATTGGTTTCAAGAATTTGACTTGTGTCATTTAGAGCAATTACACGGCCACTTACCCAATTTTCATTTGTTTGTCTTTCTGTCTGCCCTTCTGTTCGTCTGTCTCTCTGTACCTGTCTGTGTCTGTATCTATCTATCTGTTTATCTGTCTGTCTGTTTCTCAGCCTGTCCTTCCGTCTGTTCTGCTTGTATATTTGTATATCTATCTATCTATCTATCTATCTATCTATCTATCTATCTATCTATCTATCTATCTATCTATCTATCTATCTATCTATCTATCTATCTATCTATCTATCTATCTATCTATCTGTCCGTTTGACTATTTGTCTGCTTGTCTGTTTATCAGACAATACAGATAATTAGACAAGAGAAACAGAAAGGGACACAAACGGACATAGACACTGAGACGAAATTATGAGAGACAAAAAGAAAGAGAGAGAGGGGGAGAGGGAGAGACAAAGAGAGGGAGAGACAGAGAGAGGGAGAGACAGAGAGAGAGACAGAAAGAGAGGGTGGAGTGAGTATAAGATATTATAAACTTGTGGTGTGTGTGTAAGAGAGTGTGTGTGAGTGTGTGTGTGTGTGCGTGTGTGCGTACGTGAGTGTGTGTGTGTGAGTGTGTGAGTGTGAATGTGTGTGTGTGTGTGCGTGTGTGCGTGCGTGAGTGAGTGTGTGTGTTTGTGCGCGCCTGCACGCTCATATACAGACATTGTTTGAGAGAAAAGCTGCCGAGCTGGCAGAAACGTTAGCACGTCGGGCGAAATACGTAGCCGTATTTCGTCTGCCGCTACGTTCTGAGTTAAAATTCTGCCGAGGTCGACTTTGCCTTTCATGCATTCGGGGTCGATTAAATAAGTACCAGTTACGCAGTGGGGTCGATATAATCGACTTAAACCGTTTGTCTGTTCTTGTTTGTCCTCTCTGTGTTTAGCCCCTTGTGGGTAGTAAAGAAATAAATATTTCGTCTGTCGCTACGTTCTGAGTTCAAATTCCGACGAGGTCGACTTTGCCTTTAATCCTATCGGAGTCGATAAATTAAGTACCAGTTGTGAACCGGGGTCGATATAATCGACTGCCGCTCCCCCAAAATTTCGGGCCTCGTGCCTAGAGTAGAAATGAATATGTTTGAGAGAAATAGTATATGCAACTGGGAGGGGAAACAAAAAAGAGAAAGAAGTAGTATCTTAGGCAGAAAAAACAGTAAAAATGAATAAGGTAAAAGAAAACAAAAAGGCGAGAAGAATGGAAAGACAGAAAGATAGATAAATAGAAGTGGGATATTCTATTTTCGGCTTGCATTGCTGGACATTCCCTTCACCAGCTGTCAACTGGAGATCACATCGAAAAGGATTATAAGAATTAGCAGAAGGGGAAAAACATGAAGAATAAAAGAATGTAAGAAATAAAGTAGAGATAATTCAGTTAAAGAAAGTGAAAGAACGAAAGCGAGAAAAATGTGGGATTAAAAAGAGGGGGAAAAGCTGAAGGTTGTCTCTGAGGAAAAATTGCGTGAGAGAACGAAGAAAATGGGGAAGGATGAATAAGAATAACGGGCATAAAATATAGATGAGAAATGTGCTGATAAGTTCTAGTTTAAACCCAAATACTTTGGTTACGGCGCTATTTGTATCTGAGCTTCAGTAGTGGGCAATTGAAGAGATGTCTCATCGTCCCGACCTTTCAACATTTCCACAGTCTGTTCACTTCTATTTTCCTATGCTTTAGGTTTGTACGACTAGGGAAGTATGTCGTAGATGGTACGGATCAGGAAAATGATTCTGGTTGTCCTATTTTTCCCCATCCGCAAGCTCCTCCCAAGCGGTACACTGTCCCTATTGATTACGTTGTACAAAGTCCATATATCAGCTTTTTCTTCCTTTACTTAGTCGCCTACTGCAGTCCTTCTCGCCTTCTTCTTCGTGGAATAGTATGGTTCAAACTTACTTCCAAGGCCTTTCGTAGTGGTCTGTATATTGCTTATTCTAGGGACGTTACAAGCTTCTCCGTGGCCCCAGAAACTATTTAGTATATGTATATGCATATATACACATGTAATTAAAATTGGTTTCAAATCTTGGTACAAGGCCAACAATTTCGGGGAAGGGGGCTAGTTGATTACATTGACCCCAGTACTCAACTGGTACTTATTTTATCGACCTCAAAAGAATGAAAGATAAACTCAACTCCAGAGGAATTTGAACTCTGGGCGTAAAGTCGGACGAAATGCCACTAAGCATTTTGTCCGGCGAGCTAACGATTCTGCCAGCTCACCGCTGGCAGAATTCTACTTTTGCTTGCAATAGCCGGTTCATTTAGTCAAACTATCGTATCTCCATCTGCATCAGATGCCAAGATATCAAAAATTGTCAAAGTGTAGTACAACGGTTTTGCTATGGAATGGTGTAGCTATTTTTTCGTTTACTGAAAAAAGCAACGTTTTGGGCATCCGGCCTTTTGCATAATACCAACGATACATATGCGAAGTTCGTTCAAAAAGTATTTGCCTTTATTTTTTCCCGCCAACGGCATCAATACCATCAGCACAGCAACAAAACTAATTATTACAAGCACATTCACGACCACAGACACACAATTTCTGACAAGATACAGAGTTAAAATTTTGGTGAAAATGTTAACAAAGAGGTTGACATTTGTCATCAATGATCGAGGAACCGCAAACGTGCGATTCTAAACGGGTCTATCCATGACAACACCCACCTCATGCGATACAACATACACACATTTTCATTTAATGCAGCAAACAACATACAGTAGGGAACAAAACTAGTTTCAGTTGGACCTTAATCAGTTTCTTAAAGACTCCGCCGGTTACGACGACGAGGGTCCCAGCTGATACGATCAACGGAACAGCTTGCTCGTGAAATTAACGTGCAAATGGCTGAGCATTCCACAGACACATGTACCCTTAACGTAGTTCTCGGGGATAATCAGCGTGACACAGAGAGTGACAAGGCTGACCCTTTGAAATACAAGTACAACTCATTTTTGCCAGCTGAGTGGACTGGAACAACGTGAAATAAAGTGTCTTGCTCAAGGACACAACGCGTCGCCGGGAATCGAACTCACAACCTTACGATCATGAGCCGAATGCCCTAACCACTAAGCCACGCGCGCTCACTTAATCAGTTTACATAAATCTAAAGCATTTGAGTGGGTTGACCGTCGTTATCTAAAAGCTGTGCTGAGGGCAATCAGTTTTGATCTCGTATTCAGAGGCTTTATATCTGTTATTCACATTGACAAATGTTCGATGGTTAAGGTAAGGGAGTCTTTTCATATCACTCGCTCAGTTCGCCAGAGATGTCCCCTTTTGTCTCGTCTGTACTGCTAGCTCTTGAGCCACTGTTGAGGAAGCTAGAGATACTGAGTACCTTCCCTTTTGAACCAAAGCAGTGTGGAAGAGATGTGTCAGCGTATGCGAACGATATCTTCGTCCTCGTGTCGGAGCCATCGAAGTGGAGGCGATTGGTTTCCTAATGAAAGAATATAAAGCGACGGCTGGGGCGAAAATAAATTCAGAAAAGTCCGTGGACTTGCTATTCGGCACAATCAATTAAGATTAGAAGCCATGAGAGCCACTTGCTGGTACTGCATCAGAGCATTTATTATTATTATTATTAAGAAGGCGGCGAGCTGGCAGAAACGTTAGCGCGCTGGGCGAAATGCTTAGCGGTATTTCACCCGTCGCTACCTTTTAAGTTCAAATTCTGCCTTTCATCCTTTCGGCGTCAATGAAATAAGTACCAATTACGCACTGGGGTCGATGACATTGACTCTCCCTCTCACTCAAAATTTCGGGCCTTGTGCCAATAGTAGAAAGGACTATTATTATTGTTATTCCAGTTCTAGCATCCGCCCATTCCATTGCAGTATAGTATTCTCCTTCCTGTTATCCGCGTAGTCAACACACTGAACCGGATGCAGCTGCAACCACTCCAACCATGCCACATATATTGTCTTTTATAACTTAAGGATTTATTCTTTGCTCTTAGCTTTGGCGTTTCTTACAAGTCTTATGAAACGTCTGATGCCTTTTGCAATTTGCAATTACTTCCCATGCTAAGTACAATGTGAGCCAAGTATAATTCTGTAGGTTCACAACATCCTGTCTGTATTGGAAACGCTGTGAAGTGAACAAAGGATCTCCAAAGTGATGCTCGACTTTCGAGAAATTATATATATATAGATATTTTATCTTTTACTTTCTTCAGTCATTGGACTGCAGCCATGTAGGAGTACCGCCTTTTATCTATTTATTTTAGCCTGATATTTATTCTATCAGTTCTTTTTGCTAAACTGTTATGTCACGGGGACGTAAGGTGGGGGACAAACAAGCACACACACAAAAATAAATATATTCTTTTATTTTATCCTTTTATTTGTTTCAGTCATTTGACTGTGGCTATGCTGGAGCACCGCTTTAAAGGGTTTTAATCAAACGGATCGACTCCAGTACTTATTTTTAAAAACCTGGTAGTCATTTTATGGCCGAACCGCCAAGTTGCGAGGACGTAGACACACCGATGGAAATGCCTTCTAGAAGATCCATAAGAGGTTGAGAAGGAGCTGGTAGTGCTGGCAATGTTACCTGACCACCTGAACAGCACATACCATTTGTTTCATTTGAAAATTTTAAAACTCTACAGAAATGACAATTTGTGTTTAGCACACTAATTTGGACAGAGTTATTATTTTTATATGAATGGGTTGGATCATATCT
>NC_043014.1:29194956-29242456 GCF_006345805.1 Octopus sinensis | reverse complement strand
ACACACACGCACACACGCACACACATGAATATACGATGGTCCTTTTTCATTTTCTGTCAACCGAAGGCTTTGGTCAGCCCGACGCTATAGTATTTGGGGACATTGTATATATATGGAGTTTTCAATTTTTAACCCTGACTGGTAATGTACACCTGAAACGGCCGTAGATGGAACGCCCTCCTATTTTCGGTTCCTATTTTATTTATTGTTCTTAACCTTGATATCTTGCGTCACTTCTATCTCACATCCTAGATGTATAAGGAATTTTTAGACGATTTAGGCGGTTTGCCATTTTGAAGGTTGACATTTTTATTCCTACATTTATCAACTTCTCTTTCGTTGTACGCCCTCCTATATTTATCACGTATAATTCTTTACATGTAATCTTTATTTATATGTAATATTATATGTATTTTTATGTATTTTTATATTTCTTTTATATTTTTTGTATGTTTGGTTTTATACCTTATACTTTGGAGAATCTTTACGCCTGTACACACATGATTTATGTTGATATATATAAATATATATAATTCAATGTAATTGAATCCGTTTGACTGTCTAGGATTTGTGTTTTCAATTTTCTCTACACTATTTTTTCGCATTGGCTCTCTATGAACCCTCCGTAAATAGCCCATACTTTCTATAACATACTTAATATTATATATATATATATATATATATATATGTGTGTGTGTGTGTGTGTGTGTGTGTGTGTGTGAGTGCAGTGTGGTGTAAGTGTTATATATATAGCAACGATTTGCCTCACCACAACCGAATTTAGAAATAGCAGTCAAGAGTTTTGGCTATTCTTTCTACTTAAAAGGAATCCCAGTAAAACCACGCACTTAAAAGCCTTTTAAGTGCTATGGTTTTACTGGGATCTCCCTTTTAAGTAGAAAGAATAGCCAAAACTCTTTGACTGCTATTTCTAAATTCGGTGTGTGGTGAGGCAAATCGTTGCTAAACCCTTAATTACTTAGTATTACTTAAACATTCCTTGAATGGGGCTTTTACATGCCGAAATTAATGATTATTCCAAATTAATTAATTTTACCCTATATTATTATAAATATATATATATAAATTGAAGCTCCAACGGAACTATAGGTTTTTCACACAAGGACTCGACTATGTGTGTTTTGAGTCTTATAACATGACCAGGTGTGAGCTAACGACGTTCATGGCATTTCTTATTCCCTTGTCATTTTAATTTCTTATATATCTGTGTGTGTGTCTGTGCGTGCATGCGTGTTTGTATGTGTGCCTGTGTGTGTGTATACATTTATGCATGTATATATGTATATCACCTTGATCACCTTGACCGACCAATCCGTCGGGCGTCCATTTGAGTTCAGTGTTGTGCAATGCTTTACCCAGTCAATAAAAACAAAGATTCAAGAACAATAACTTCTTGATTCTAAGAAGTGGTATTACTCGCTCACGTGTCGACTTCCTTCTTGCACGTATTTATAAATGAATGAATGTATATATGTATGTACACACGAGTATATGAGTATAAGTGAGTATTGTAAAGCAGGCGAGAAAATTGAGTAACTTTTTGAGACAAACTTCATTTGATATTTTTTTTTTACTTTTACAACTTTGTTACTGTTTTACAAATATTCCATGTGGATTATATTGATTTAAGCCATG
Organism: Octopus sinensis; assembly: GCF_006345805.1. Classification (NCBI taxonomy): domain Eukaryota; kingdom Metazoa; phylum Mollusca; class Cephalopoda; order Octopoda; family Octopodidae; genus Octopus; species Octopus sinensis. The sequence goes on along the minus strand of NC_043014.1, from coordinate 29,240,800 downwards.
CAATACTATATAGCATACATTTTCTTGTACATGAATTGTATCTAGTTGTACACGAGTTGTATTTAAAAGGCAATATATTATTGATTGATAAGTTGCTTTTTACATAATCAACATGGTAGTCAAAACCTTCAAAATCAAAGACAATAAAATATTGCATCCATACTGCAGCACACACACACACGCCACACACACACACACACACACACGCACGCACACACACACTCACACACTCACACACGCACGCACATACACACGCACACACACACACGTACAGATTTATACACGCATAGACTTACATTCTCAGACTTACACACACACACACACACACACACACACACATATACACACACACTCATATCCTTTTGTGGTTCTCATCCGAGATCCACATGACCCTTGGGACCACATAAGTCTTTGTTGTTTAAATCTATGTGCAATAAATTGGTCCTACTTTTACAACACATAAAATGCTTCAACAATTTTTTTCATACAATTCCTAATAATATTTAATGATAAAAATATAATGGAATTTTTTTTCAAATATCGAATCTTTATTAGGGTCCCGCAGAGTAAAAAAGGAATGAAAGGGATCCACAGGCAAACAAATAAACAAAAATAATAATAAATGGTTCAGAAACACAGCTTTCGAGTATTTTTGATATGAAATCGTGTGTTGAAACAGATTCTGCATCATGGAAGGATCATATTGCCAAAAATAACAAACACTGGTTCTATTTCAGTTCTTTTTGATATTATTTGCCGTCTAATGATTCAATTAATTTATCGATTGCTAGACTACTCGTTTGATCAATCAATTAACCAGTTGGATTGTTGGAAAGCTCTTGTCGTTATTCGCAATCGCATCTATGACCTGTCCATGTTGTTCCCTCTTTTGTGATTATGTACAATAACAAAACTCAGTAGATCAAGACTGGATACAGCGTGTCAGACGCGGAACAACGGAAACACATCATTAATGTGTTCGTGTATGGTTGCGAAAGCAATATGAGAAAACAAAAACAAAACAAAAACAAAAACAAAAACAAGTGATTAAAAGCTCAAACAAAAACAAGTGATTAAAAGGTAAGTAATCGATTAAGTAACTGGTTATTTAAAAGAAGTGAAATCGAACAAGTGCCATTTTTATTGGCAAAGTGACACAGATACATGTATGCATATATATATATACTATATATATATATATATATATATATATATATTTAATATATATATATAGTATATATATATTATATATGTATATATATATATCTTATTATAAAAGGAAGATTTATCTGCCTCCCTTTGGGAGTTATACAAATCTACAATATAGGATTTCTTCAATTACAATTTACCTAGCATTTTTGAGAGTACAATGCATCGCGTCATGCCAGGTCCAGTTTTTAAAATTTAAACTCCAATTAAGCAAAATTTACAGAAAACTCACATTCTGGTGTGTGTGTCAATGCTTTTCTTAGTCTGGTTTACACCACACGCAAACGCACACACACACAGTGTGCAATGAATAAACTGAACTAATTCACTGTGTGTTTGACAGGTAGAAAATAGAATGCGATGGCGATGGCTATGGCGATGGCTATGGCGATGGCGATGGCTATGGCGATGGCGATGGCTATGGCGATGGCGATGTAATATTTGTTTCTCTCTATGACGCTCATAAAAGCATTGATGTACATGTGTGCGTGCGTGAGTGTGTGTGTGTCATCCTCACACACACGCATACACATACATATATGCGAGGTGGCAAACAAAAACGTTTCAAACAACTACATACAAACACGTGTGTGTTTGTTATTAGTAAAAAAGGCGCAAAAACCCAACTCACTTATCATTCCAACACATTTGCAAAGACACACGGACGGTCGAATAACAATACAGAAAGGTAAATGGTTTTTTTATTTACTCTGTATATATTTTATTATATAATGCCTTTTATAATAAGAGATATTATATATAGATATGTATATATAATTGCACCAAAACGCCCGAAAAAAAAATTTTAGTTAATGTGACCAAGCCGCCCGAATTACCTATTCATATTTAAATGAGAATATCAGAGTAAATCTCTTTAGAACATTCGTGAAAACACGTATTATACTTCGTAAACAGTTCAACTACAGTTTTTGTACAAAAATCGAGGTGTAAATTTAATTCCGTGAATTATGGGAGATTTTTTTCCGAAATTTGTCCTATTGTGTTTTCAAAATTTGTAATTCTGACAAAAAATGGATACGAATTTCATTATATCAAGCAGCGAGTCAGAATTCGAAGGATTTTCTACTGAAGACCTTCATAAATCTAACTCTATGACTGAAAAAAAAAAGCATGTGGTATTTGATCTCAACCTAAACAAAGCGAAAGAAACGATAGTTTGTTATTTCCCACAACCTTAAATGAAATTAAGGCCTATTTAGCCATTAAATATTATTATGGGTATTAGAAAGTTACCCAGAATAACAAATTCTATCGTAAAATTTTGTTTGTATACCCAATGAATATTAGCTAATAACCCATTTTCTATAGCGATGTTGAACAAAATTTACCTGTATCTACCTGCAATTAGAGTCACTTTGTGACAAAAATTATAGTATAGAATTGGTTGAGAACATTCACTAATTATCTTCCAAAAATCAGATTAATGTATTCATAAATAAAAAAGTTATAGTTGTTTAATGAACCAGACTAAATTTATGATACGTTAGAAATTAATTGAACACATAAGGGGTGTATTTTGGTCCAGAAATATAGTAACGAAAGGTTAAGAAAAACCAAAAAATATTTTATTCTTTGTAATTGTTGTGTTCAAAAATACATTTTCTTTTAAGAATGTGTATATAAAAAGTATGTGTATATAACTACGTGGCTTATATCTTTATATATAGAGTGAAGTTGTGTGTCTGTCTCCTACGATTTAGATCGTAACTACTCCCACATTTGCGGTGTAGTTAACCAAAAGCGGGTATCTTATAGTCGTGATTCATATCGAGCCCTTCTGGGTATTAGCGCGCGTCTACGATGAGTCTACGATTAAAAAAATTTACCATCAATTTTTCCATTTTAATGCATATTTTCGTTATTATATAAGGGAAGTAACTCTCTAAAAATATCTACGATGTGTCAACGATTTAAAAAAAAAATACCTTAATTTTTTTTCAATTTTTAATGCATTTTTTTGCTATTTTTTGGCTATAACTCTCTAAAACTGCTTATATAGTTATTTCCCTTACAAACCCGAGCAACGCCGGGCGATACTGCTAGTATATATATATATATATATTATGTATGTATATATGTATGTATGGATGGATGCATGCATGTATGTATGCGATTTGCATGTCTATATGTATATCCATGTCTGCCTGTCTGTGTGTCTGTCTGAATCCATGTTTGTATGTATGCATGTCTGTCTATTTGTCTGCCTGTCTGTCTGTTTGTATATATCTATGTATGCAAGTATGTATGTTTATATGTCGCAGGAGTGGCTGCGTGGTAAGTAGCTTGCTTACCAACCACATGGTTCCGAGTTCAATCCCACTGCGTGGCAACTTGGGCAAGGCAAGTGTCTTCTGCTATAGCCTCAGGCCGACCAAAGCCTTGTGAGTGGATTTGGTAGACGGAAACTGAAAGAAGCCTGTCGTATATATGTATATGTATGTATGTATATATATATATATATATATGTGTGTGTGTGTGTGGTGTGTGTGTGTGTGTGTTTGTGTGTCTGTATTTACCCACCCCCAACATCGCTTGACAACCGATGCTGGTGTGTTTACGTCCCCCTAACTTAGCGGTTCGACATAAAAGGCCGATGGAATAAGTACTAGACTTACAAAGAATAAGTCCTGGGGGTCGATTTTCTCGACTAAAGACTGTGCTCCAGCATGGCTGCAGTCAACTGACTGAAACAAATAAAAGAGTAAAATAGTATATATGACGTTCTTTTTTTTCTTTCTTTCTTTCTTTCTTTCTTTCTTTTTTTCTTTCTTCCTTTCCGTATTCTTGCGTTCATCCCAGATCCCTAATGTTCTTCACAGATCTTCTCTCCACTGCACTCTGCTTAACTTGTCCATTCCAGGTTCCTTTCCTCAACCACAACCGCAAAAACTACAGCAATCACTCCCATAATTACAAGCACCAATGCAACAACATCATCACGGCTTCAATCGCAACCACAGACACCAACACAAACACCACAAACATAACCACAATCTCAAATATACCCACCACCATAAATACCAGTAACGTAACTACAAATGACAATCATCCTCAACCAACAGCACAGATATAGCCAAAAACGTAATCCCTGTTACTAACAGTAACGCCTCAGTTACAACCACTATTGATTGCTAAGACTTAAGGCTAACACCAAAACCACAGGTAAAACCACAATCAAAAATACCACCACAACCACAACCACAACCACAAACATATCTTCAGCCAGCAGCAGCAGCAGCAAAACCACCACCACCACCACCAAACCCTATTGTTAACGCCACTATAACCAACCACCACCATCACAAACACTAGCAATGGTAGCTGTCCTCCCCCCACCACCACCACCTCTACCACCACCACCACCACCACCACCACCACTACTACCACCACCACAACCACCACTACCACCACCACCAGCAGCACCAGCACCACCAGCACCACCAGCACCACCACTACCACCAGCATCATTACCACCACCAGCACCAGTACCACCAGCACCAGCACCTCCACTACCACTACCACCACTACCACCAGCACCAGCACCACCACCACCAAAACCAGCACCGCCACCACCAAAACCACCACCACCACCACCACTACTACCACCACCACCACCTCCACCACCAAAACCACCACCACCACCACCACCACCGCAACCACCACCACCGTCACCATCACCGTCACCACCACCACCACCACCACCACCACCACCACCACCACTACAACAAAACAACAACAACAACAACACCGTCACCACAAATACTACAGACAACAACACTAGAACCAAATCTGCAACAGTAATACAACTACACTGCAAAAAAAAAATCGACACCGATGCTTCTAATACTAGCACAGCTACCACCACCAGCACCACCAGCACCACCAACATCACCAGCACCACTACCATTACCACCACCACCAACATCACCAGGAGCACCACCATTATCACCGTCACCACCACATCTCACGATCATAACCCAGTCTGTACAGACATTTGGCATCTTATTGACACCACAGTAGTCTGGGACCGTGTGTGTAGAGGGATGGGAATGCGTACGTGCTTTCAGATCCTGGCACCAAAGTTCAAACAGTGCATTTACATTACACTCGCACGCTCTCCCTGTCTCTCTCTTTCTCTTTCTCTCTTTCTCTTTCTCTCTTTCTCTCTCTTTCTAACTCTCTCTCTCTCTCCCTCTCTCTCAGACACACATACATGCAACCGCGCGCACGCAACCATACACACAAATTTTTGTACAGTGCTGTACACAGAGAAATACAGATGTAGATGTACATATACACATCTATATTTATATTTGTGTATTGTGATAAATATACATACACTTGTAAACATATATACGTGAAACTCTGAGTTACAGCATTTGTTATATTTCTGCTGCTTTTAAATAAAGTACATATATATACATATGTATATATATAAATATACCGGAGTAAACACATAAATGTGAAACAAGGTGGAAAAAAGAGTACTCAAATACCAGTGGTATAGTAATATGCTTTATTTAAAGCAGTAGAAAATTCAACAAAACCTGTTACTCTGAGTTTCACGAACGGGAACGTGAAACTCAGAGTAACAGGTTTTGTTGAATTTTCTGCTGCCTTAAATAAAGTATATATAAATATATGTATGTCAAGAACAATCTTACTTAGAAATGGATGCGTGCGTTCCGCATATATATGTATACACACACACACAACACACACACACACACCACACACACACACACACACACATACACACACACACACAATGAGGGCGCGTGGCTTAGTGGTTAGGACATTCGGCTCATGATCGTAAGTCTGTGAGTTCGATTCCCGGCGACGCGTTGTTTCTTTGAGCTAGACTCTTTATTTCAAGTTGCTCCAGCTGGCAAAAATGAGTGGCACCTGTATTTCAAAAGAGGGCCGGCCTTGTCACACTCTGTATGACGCTGTATCTCCTTGCGAACTACGTTAAGGGTACACGTGTTTGTGGAGTGCTCAGCCACTTGCACGTTAATTTCACGAGCAAGCTGTTCCGTTGATCGTATCAACTGGGACCCTCGTCGTCGTAACCGACGGAGTGCCCCTTTATATATACACACACATACATGCATACATATGTATATATGTACGTGCATATAAGGATCATACATACTTTCATACATATCTACATACGTATATATATATATATATGTGTATGTGTGTGTGTGTGTGTGTATGTATGTAAAGATATATATATATATGTATATATGTATATATATACACTTATACATACACACAAACACACACACACACACACACACACACACACACACACACACACACACATATATATATATTCTTAGATTCCCTTAGTTTTTAATTTTTTACTTGTTTCAGTTATTTGACTGCGGCCATGCTGGAGCACCTACATATATGCACACATACACACGGGGACACATACACACACACATACACACATACATACATATATACACACATGGGTGTGTGTATGCGTATATGAGTTATTACTAATGCACTGCACGACGTTCTTGAATAATGTAACGTGTACCATTTTTATACAAAAATTCCTTAGTCTTGTGATATGCAGTCAGTTTGTTTATTCTTCAACACGATGCGGGAATTGTACTTTATCTATCTATCTATCTATCTGTCTGTCTGTCTGTCTGTCTGTCTGTCTGTCTGTATGTGTGTCTGTCTATCTATCTATCTATCTATCTATATATCTATCTATCTATCTATCTATCTATTTATCTATCTATCTATCTATTCTTATCTATCTATCTATATCTAATATCTAAATTCTATCTATCTATCTATCTATCTATCATCTATCTATCTATTATCTATCTATATATCTATTTATTATCTATCTATATATATCTAAATTTCTCTCTATCTATCTATCTATCAATCTATCTATCTAACGAGAGTAGGGTGGTCACTCTCGCCCGGCATGGGGCCGAGAGGGGAGGAAACTGTCCCTAAAATGTCGAGCGGAGGTGGCGAACACGTACATCGCGTCCGTCATCTACTACCGCTGACCGTCGTACCTTGTCCCGACCCCTACCATCACCAAACTACAACGCATCCTCTTTCGCTTCTTGTGGAAAAGGATGCGTCCCGATGGTCAGGCGATCCATTTGCTGTCAACACCCGTTTTAAAAGGAGGGCTGGGCATGCCTCGGGTGTTGATGATGCGCAGACACGCGCTAGACTGCGACATCTCTGGCTCTATGTAGACGACGGTGAACAGGTGTGGTCGCCGTTTGTGAGGCGGCACGCTTTCCCGCAGCTCGTCTCCATGACCGAACTGCAAGTCGTGGATCAAAAAGAGGGCGGAGGAAGGGCGCGAAGGCGAATGCACGCGAGTGTCGCGTTGCTCTCAAGCAACTCTGCCGTCCTGGGTCGACCTAAGTGACTTCAACACAACCAAAGCATTCTATAGGGGTTTAGTGGAGGGAGGTACGACGACGAGCTCGGGGCGAACCTGGACGTCGACGAGGAGTACCTGACCCGCCTGTTCGGGACGACTTTCGGGCCAGGGCCATGGCAACTTCCAGAGATCCCTGGCTGGCAGTGCTACGAGAAGCGCTTACCCGTTCGGGATAAGCTCTACAGACACGGCTCGAGAAACACGGGCCGACTGCCCGAGATGCGGTCAGAGCGACGAAACCGTTCTGCACGCACTCGTTCAGTGTCCAACAATTTCCGACCTGTGGGCTTATGTCGAACAACTGCTGTCACGTGTGGGACGAGTCGGTTTATCAGCTGAGTCTATCGTCAATATTGTCACGCCTCCTTCCTTCAAACGGGAAGGAAGAGCTATTTTCATCATCCTTGTGGCTATGGCGAAAGAATGTGTTGGTGGACGCGTCTGAAAGGATGGAGACACACACTTTCTCTGGGTCAATCTCTAATCAACTTCTTCAAGTACCACTTGAAAAGGAAAGTGAGAGTAGAGAGGCAAGTTTTGTCTAGCGAATGTTTAAAAAAGATGGGTGAATGTAGCAAGAATGGCACGTATGAATGACGAAGCCACCTTGAGCATAGTCCTATGATGACCCAGAAATCGAAAACAGAGAGTTGCTTATTTGAAAAAAAAAAAAAAAAAAAAAAAAAAAAATATAAAATGTGACTTCATTGACCGAGGTTACCGTGGTTTTTTCCGCAGGCTTTTCTTTCCACGGGTAAAACCTCACCTGTCCTCCCCTTTACACTTCATATTGACATTTCTGTGATAACGATCCTATTGATCATTTTTTTTCCCTCTCCCCCCCCCCCCTTTTTTTTTTTTTTAAACCCCCCTTATTTTTGTCCTCTTTCTCTCTCCTTTTACGTCCCTTTTGATCGAACCTCCCCTTCCTTTTTTTTTTTTTTTAATACCTTCAAAAGAAAAGCTCTACCTTGTAATTTGTTCTATCTGTGTGCAGCCCTGTGTGGCTAATAAAGAAACATATCTATTTATCTATCTATCTATCTATCTATCTATCTATCTATCTATCTATCAATCTTTCTGTCTGTCTATCTATCTATCTATCTATCTATCTATCTATCTATCTATCTATCTATCTATCAATCTTTCTGTCTGTCTATCCATCTATCTATCTATCTATCTATCTATCTATCTATCTATCTATCTATCTATCTATCTATCTATCTATCTATCTGTCTGTCTGTCTATCTATCTATCTATCTATCTACCTGTAAATACATTGATGAAGTAGTAGAATTGTTAATCAGGAAAAAACAAAACAAAACAAAACAAAAAAAAACAATTGATCAAAGGTTCTGGCAAACACTGGGGAATGAATAAACAAATAAACAAATAAATGTTGTCTATTACAGAGAAAAACTGCACTCTATAAAAAATGAGTGCTTTCAGCCACGAGCAAGGGAAATGCATCACCTGTCAGAAACAGAAGGAATTAAAAGCCCTTATAAAACAATCCATGCTTATACGTTGACCTTAAAGAAACGAGGACTGCCTCCTTTCTCAGCTGTGATGGTTCGTCTTTATTGACAGAATATTTCCCTGATACTAAAGCGATAGGCAGAACACTAATACTTTCTTAAATCGTTCCTCTCAACATATAAACTTAAAGGTTATGAACAGGTTACCTCAGATGCCGCTAACTTTCAAATTCAAAAAGAGGGGTTCGACACTCACATATCCCCACCATCATCATCTCCGTAAACAACCTCGTTCACCAAAGTAACGATGTAGTATGTGAGCATATACTCTCAAATAAAGAACTCAGGTAAATGCATTTTGTGGTCTGACATTCTTGCTTTGCCAGTGGCAGAGAGAGGAAAAAAATTCCCAAATTCTAATCATTGGAGGTGTGAAAACACTAAAAGGCCACACCAGAGCGGGCTGAAATATATATGAAGAATGCGCTTCTAGATTTCTTCTCAGAAAGGGGAGACAACACGAAGACGATGCTTAGAAAATAACTAAATACACATGCATCTCTGACATGTATTTATTACTGTCGTTTAAAATGGAATGGCGATTCGCTAGTGTGACATTCATTACCATGTCACCTAGATAAATTATAGCTCTTTCATAACGATCTTAGTGTAGCCTGGTTAGCATGAAAACGAGGTCAAACTCACACTGTAACAAGTTGGCGCTGAACATTGAGTTAGAGATGCTCCTCATGCTTAAAAGTACACTACATATCCTCAACCTCATTTATTGTGGATCCGATAACTGTTGTGTTGGAGGACAAGGGGTCCAGGTGCTACTCATGTGGTAGGATCTATTATCTGAAAGCATTTCACTTTCTGACAATGGAGTGAAAAATCTTTTTGCCAACACCAACAGGACAACATCAACACCACCAATAACAACAGCAACAGCAGCAACAGCAGCAACAGCAACAATAACAACCGCATCAACAATGACAGCTATTGCAGTAGCAAAAGCCCCATTCTATAAACTAAGAAACCATCTTTAAAAAAAAAAAAAGGAATCTTCACAGAAGTGCCCTTCCTATAAAAGCAATATTATGTACTGGTGTCTTATCGACTTAACCTATCTCACCAAAGTCTTGACCTTTCGCCTATGTAAGAAACAGATATCATTATTAATTTTCTTTAGCATTTATAATTTGAGAAATATACCCAAGAGTTTCAGTTCATCAAAAAGAATAAGATTCTTCTTGGAAGGTATATACGAAGGCATGTTCAAATTTTACAAATGTTATATATATTCTTAAAGATCATCTGATAATATCTTTATAGAAGTGGTTGTGTATCATTTCAATTGTACCAATTCCAAATGAAACACATTCCTTATCCATCACAAAGCTTTTTGTTGAATGGCTAAAATTCTATAATCTTTAGCTTATCAGCAAATTCCTACACAATATTACAGTAATTTGATCATTGGCAGAGTAGCTTCAGTTTTGTCATGGATATTAAGTATTATTTTGTGATCTGTCTACGTTCTGAACTTTCAGGCAGATGGTCATACAAGTATCAGCCAGCTTTTATCTTGAAGTAGTTAAACTTTGCTAATCTTATGTAGAGTAAACTCGCTTTATTCTACAAATATATTTTGATTTAGCTTTGTGCAGACCATCCTGACACAATCAGGTGTCTTATCTAAGAAAATACACCATACAAGTTCATTTCATCGTATTAGTTATGTAGTTATATTTTAATATATCTAGTGGTGATGGCTGGTCCTATATCGCGAATATTGCTGCTTCTGTTTTTTGGCTGGATATCTTTATCCAGATCCGAGTTATTTATTTATTAGTTTATTTGTTTATGTACGAGACATCCAGTTGATTGGCAAAAGTGGCCTTGTAAAGGAATGCGTTCCTGATTGGACGATGGTTGATTTGTATGTCGTCAGTATTTTTGCTGCTGCTTTAGGTTAAGACTTGGGTTGTTTGAAATCTAATCCAATTTTTTTGATAAGAATTATGTTCCTGCGGATATCATACATTTGCTATCGTGTATATCGTGTGCAAAATCCTAATCAAGACAAGTATGATACATGCCTCCATCAGAATTGAAAAGATTGTGGAAAAACCTTCATAACGACTTTATTAACCTGATGCTCAATTCTCTACTTCCCCCTTTGTTTCTGTGAATGTACAGTCGCCATTGCGTATCAGAATTAATGTTTATTACGTATTATTTTATTATCAGATTTCCATAAGATTTAGATTTATTATGTTCCATTCCAATGCTAAAAAAACATGAAAATATATTAATGGAAACAATGTATTCAAACTCCATCAAGCAGTTATTTGTCATTCTCATTCGTGGGCTTTATTCTTATTTTTACCCACGTATTTGTAAAAGCAGAATTATTCAGCTCTTCTATAATGTCCTCTGACTAGAGTTCCAAATAATCTTCCTGTTTCGCCAGTTTGCCTCGCTGTACTATACAACCTTGGATTTCTCAAACTGAAAGGACATCTTAATGTTTCTCTGAAATTACTTGTCAATACGGAGGAGGTTCACCAATTAAGTTCGCTTCAATTTCAAGTAAAACCTGAAGAAAATAATGATAGTGAAAGCAGAGAAATTTGCAGAAGAATGTTTGAGGGTAACGAGCACCATGGATGGGCTTACTCTGAATTGGTGGTCAGATTAAACCGGAACCGATTGGGTTCCCAAACTGATCCTGGAGAGATGTCCCTCTTTTTGGATCTATACATATATTTTATGTTATTCCATTTCATCGTCAGTTTTGTTATTGCAGTTTTCCTTTATTTTCACACTTCATTTAACTCACTCCCTGCCGCCGTTTTGGGACATTGTTTTGTTCCATCGGGGTTTTCCATCATTATTTGTTTAAAAAATAACTGATTATTATCTACAATAATGGTGGAGGCATATATTCAAAACTGGGAAACCATGGCATAATACAACTGTTCGATTTATTGCGTATCTTTAGGCCTTGCATTAGCTTCAAAGTTTTGCACAAAGAATACAAATAAAACATAGCTAAAAACATTATAGAGTAAAAAAAACAACGGACAATTATGGCCAATTGATACGAGTTTATAACTGAAAATGATATTTGATCCCGGTTCATACATATATCACACCTTGCCGACCAACCTTATAACTCTTCAAACCGGTCATCGTCTCTGTAACAGTCAACAAGTTAACACTCCTTATATATTTTGTATGATTGTCTGAAGAATGTTTTTGACATTTTAAGACTGTCTATGATAATTCTGACTTTGCCGCATTATAATATCTTATCAAAAGAACTTTAGTTCGCATCGTAAGTAGTTAATTTCGTTGACAACATGTCTTATCAGCCGAGCAATGCATTCATCAGTCAAGCAACCGACCGTTCACACTCCAGTAGAAACTTTCAATACTTCTTTCAATGCTTCTCAAAAACGTTCATCCAATTGGATGACTATACATGCAGTACGCACACATACAGATTTACATGTTATATAACATATACATGTATTTAGATAGTAACATATGCACACGCACGAACACACACACACACACACACACACACACACACACACACCAGACACAGACACACACACACACACACACACACACACACACACACACACACACACACACACATACACACACACAAGCATAGGTTCAGGCTAACACACTTGAAGCGGTCAGCAGAAAATATTTAGTGTATTGAAACTCACAAAGTTTATATATTAAAAACGTTAATATATTTTTTTTAAATGTCATTTGCATAAAGTAAGAGGGTCAACTGCCGAAAGTTCAATCAATCCCAAATTGATTTTAACGTAGATATGCAGAGAAGCAAAACATTTTTTTTATCTGACCTCTTCAGCAAAGCATAATCCATTTCATGGCAGCCAAGATATCACTACAACTAATAAATACGTGATAACTTTTTGTGTGAAGTTATTAAGCAAAATAAAAAAAAGTGGCTGTATGATAAGTAGCTTGCTTACCAACCACATGGCTCTGGGTTCAGTCCCACTGCGTGGCACCTTGGGCAAGTGTCTTCTACTATAGCCTCGGGCCGACCAAAGCCTTGTGAGTGGATTTGGTAGAAGGAAACTGAAAGAAGCCCGTCGTATATATGTATATGTATATGTAAATATATATATATATATATATGTGTGTGTGTATGTGTGTGTTTGTGTTTGTGTGTATGTTTTTGTTCCCCACCACCACCACCACCAATATCGCTTGACAACCGATGCTGGTGTGCTTACGACCCCGTAACTTAGTGGTTCGGCAAAAGAAACTAAAAGGATAAATACTAGGCTTACTAAGAATAAATCCTGGGTCGATTTGCTCGACTAGAGGCGGTGCTCCAGCATGGCCGCAGTCAAATGACTGAAACAAGTAAAAGTCAACATCGTTTCCCCTCTGCCGAAAAGGCAATTTTCCACACACGCCTGTTAGATAAGTTATATTTGTCTCATTTTGTCTAAAGTCGTAAGATACCTGCTGTTATCCTGTTATTAACCATTCTTGTTTTTATTTTTGTTTTGGTTTTTTGTATTTATATTCGTCCCTGTTGCGTTTACATTCGTTCCTTTTTCCAAGAAATCTAATGCTCACAGCTTAGTTTTTCCTTGGGGCTGGCCGCGTTGGAGTAAATATCAGAATTAATCAGCCGAAATCTGCTATGATGATCCGGTTTCTGACTGAAGATTAAAGGCTTCGAATGACCCGTCTGTTTTCTGTGTTCGTCCCTTTGTGTATTTCACGTTCTTGTTTCTTTATATATAAATTTTATTCCTATATATATATATATATAATATATATATATATAATATATATATATAGAGAGAGAGAGAGAGAGAGAGAGGAGAGAGTGTGTGTTAATTTGGAAATTCCAAGCGACAACGTAACCATCATCTAATTAAGGCATTCTCGACCTGATGACTAGCTGAGTATTCCTCTTTGAGTAATTATTATATCAGATGATAAGCTATTTAAGAAACATATGTAGACTGTATTTAACCCGTTCCTCTCCCACAATTGGGATTTCTATTCGTGTTTGTTACAAATGTAGTTGTTACTCTAGTTGCTAACCGTGAACTATACAGAAGCATTCAGTCAAATATCGATAATGTAAATAATGTAGCATTCAACTTTTCGAATTTTCTCGCAACTTCGATATGCAGAAAACTGTGTAACTTTCGATGGCAACAAATTGTTATCGTTCCTGATTGCAGACGATCCATTTTTTCCTATATAACTGCAACGCACTGCTTGAAGCTAACAAACTTACTACACTTGGATCCCTGGATTCCCTGTGTGTGTGTGTGTGTGTGTTTGTGTGTATGTATGTATGTATGTATATATACACACACAAACACACACATGTGTATGTATATACACATTCTTTTTTTTGTAAGCCCAGTACTTATTCTATCGGTCTCTTTTGCCGAACCGCTAATCTAGGGGGACATAAACACACCAGCATCGGTTCTCAAGCAATGCGAGGGGGACAAACACAGACACACAAACACACACATGCATATATATATATATATATATATATATATATATATATATATATATATATATATACATATTTACGACGGGCTTCTTTCAGTTTCCGTCTACCAAATCCACTCACAAGGCTTTGGTCGGCCCGGGGCTATAGTAGAAGACACTTGCCCAAGGTGCCACGCAGTGGGACTGAACCCGGAACCATGTGGTTGGTAAACAAGCTACTTACCACACAGCCACTCCTGCGCCTGATCATTTATGTTTTAGGATGATGTTGTAGGGTACGTGTGAGAGGCCAGATGTAGTTGGTTTGAACATAAACATGGTAGACTATTTTATCCGGATAAGTTCTGTTTAAATGCTAAAGGGTTAAGACGGGAAGACGGACCAAAGAAGGATTAAAGAAATATAAAAAAAAAAGAAAAGAAACTGCAAAAATCTTTCTTGATCATGGCGGTGTTATTGGTTGTTGTGGGGGTGGAAAGTGGTGGTGGTGGTGGTGGTGCTCGTTGTGGTAGTAGTGGTGGTATTAGCTGGTGTGGTTGCCATGTATGTGTTGATATTGGTTTTGGTAGTAGTGCTGGTGGTTTTGGTTTAGGTGGTGGAGTCGGATGGGAAGGCGGAGGTGGGGGTGTTATTTCTGGTGTTTGAGGATGGTGTTGGTTGTGGTGCTTTTGTTTATGGTGCTGGTGGAGGTGGTGTTGTTGGTTGTGATGATGATGATGATGCTGGTTGGAGTGGGTGATGGTATAGATCAAAAAGAGTTCCGCTTGTGGTTTATTGCGAACCGAAAATAGTCAAAAGGCCCCAACTCCCTCTGAGAAATAAGAAAAAAGGTAAAATGAAATAAAAATAAAATAAGCTCCAAAAAATCTCTCACTTGCTAACGTATACACATCCACACATAAATGAACAACGATAATATATATATATATAATATATATCCACATTTATATACACACACACTTATATGTACGAGTGTGACAATGTGTGTGTGTATGTATGTGTGCATATATGAGTACGTGCATGTGTGTGAGTGTTTGTACCCATTCAAAAGCTCCCGAACACTTAACCCGCTCCTGAAGCAGTGACATATCCACATATGTGCACATACACATACGTAATAAAGTGAGAAAGAAGGCAGGTTGATGCGGCGGTCTATATGCACCCCGCGACCTGCATATCTAACATTTACGATTCATAAAAATTTATTACTAAAACAAAAAAACAAAAAAATGTATAAGATAGTTTAACGTTGAATTTTGGGGATTTTCGTTCCATATTCTTGTATTCTTTACATGGTTTCAGTTTATATATAAAAATAGTAATGCAATACGAGAGTATTGCTTTCCAGTAAAGAATAGCCCGTGAGGGAAAATTATACATAGAAGTAAATATATGGCACAACGAAGTACCGATATTTACTGGAAAATAGCCATTTTCCAGTAAATATCGGTACTTCGTTGTGCCATATATTTACTTATATATATATATATATATATATATATATATATATATAACGAGAAGCTTTATGAAACTAGACAAAAGACGAAGGCAGGTTTACGGAAATAGACAAAAGACGAAGGCAGGTGGAATACAAACAAACAATTGTATTAGTATGGCGCTCAGGAAATATAAATAAAACAAGTCTTTAAAGTTTCGAGCCTACGCTTTTCAACAGAAAGATACACAGAGAAAAAAACACAGAAAGAAGGAGAGAAAAAAAATACGTGCAGAGGCTAGCGAATCAACATATACATATATATATATATATATATATATTATATATATATATATATTATATATATATATATATATATGTATGTATGTATGTATGTATGTATGTATCTATGTATATATATAATATAAATAATATACAGATATATGTATATATATTTGTATCTATCTCTGATATATATTGTGTTTCTAACACAGTAAATTCTTATGAAATGTTATTTCAGGACGAATACTGCAGAAGCTGTCCTGCCGACAATACGTATACATTAACTTTGACACATAGATGTGTATATGTGTGTATGTGTTGGTGTGTGAGTGTATTTGTTTGTGTGTGTGTGTGTGTGTGTGTGTGTGTGGTGTGTGTGTGTGCGTGTAATATTGGTTGCACATTTGGCACAACACCAGCAAGTTTAGAGGAGACTTTTAGTCGATTACATCGACCCCAGAGCTCAACTGGTTATTATTTCATCGACCCTCGAAAGGCAAAGTCAACTCCGAGAGAATTTGAACTCAGAACGTAAAGACGGACGAAATGCTACTAAGCATTTTGACCGGCGCGATAACGATTCTGGCATCTCACCGCCTTAATGTATCTCTGTAATATTAAGTGTATTTAAGGCTTTAGCAAATAAATCCACATTGACGCTTGAGGTTCATGAGAAATGTGTTATTCGTAATTTTTCTTATATAAAAATGCAATTGATAAAAGATGAGTGTAAGCAGAAACTTTCTGTATATATAATTGCTTTTAAAGCTTTTCGTGAGAATTGTGCCTGCAAGCCTGTAATAGTGAACTTTCCACATGAAGTGTGTCCCTAATTTTTTCTTTGATTCCTAGTGTATGTCACGAAGTCATAAAGACAGGAAACCTCTGTGTTTAGTCTTGAAGCTTACAAAGCCTTATCCTTCCTTCCCCACCCCCGATTCTGAACCTTACATTGGAAAATACACTTTTGTTCTCTGTTGCATTGGTGAATTTTGTCTTTCTAAGCAAAATTGACATTACACATGCAATGTCAATGTTGTGCGCTATTTTCTATAGAGTTATTTCTATTTTAGACTTAATTAAGGTTTCGTCTTTAAGGAATTCTTATGATTTTGTTTTCGGCTGTATGTCTGATTTTATAACATTTTTTTCTATAGTTCTCTTATAACCTTATTAATTACATCACAAGATTGCCTGTGGTCAT
This sequence comes from Octopus sinensis, assembly GCF_006345805.1. NCBI lineage: Eukaryota > Metazoa > Mollusca > Cephalopoda > Octopoda > Octopodidae > Octopus > Octopus sinensis. Next base: position 29,223,188 of record NC_043014.1, on the reverse strand, counting down.
TTCTTACGTTTAATTTTTTTTTTATCGTCGTTTTTAGATGTGTTCCATTTTGAAATTAATATTTATAATTATTATTAAGTTATAAATTATCTTCTAAAGATAAATGCATTTTTAAAGTATTTTGTAGCTATTAATAAAGGTGCGTCACCTTGTTTCTTTTATTAGAAAGCACAACTGGCTTTTATTTATTATGTCTTATTTTTATGTTAAAAATTTACGCACAGACACACACACACACACATACACACTTGCGCACACACGCACACGAACACAACAAACACATACACGCAAATACACATACACATACATACATATGTTTATATTATATAATAAAACGAATGGTTTATAGCTGATAACTATACATACATACATATATGTATGTATGTACACACACACACATACACACACACACACACACAAACACACACACACACACACACACACACACACACACACACACACACACACACACACACACATATATATATATATATATATATATATGTATGTATGTATATATGTATGTATGTATTTATATATGCATATATTGCCTTCTTACAAGTTGACTCGTCTGAGGAGACGAGTGTCGAAACATCTGACCATGTTGTAAGAAGTTGGTTGGCATCCTTTCTGTCTCGGGAGACAATGGAGTTGCGCATAAAGTAGTCTAGTCCGGCTTTTATATTTCATGTCCTGATACATTTCCTGCTGTGGCTGTGTAGTCCTATCCTGGACAAACACTCCTTCTGGCAGGTACTACAAATGTAGCGAAGACTGTTCCTGGCTGGTTGTAATGCCATAGTCTCTTGTAAGAAGACAATATATATATAAAGTATCCTTACACTGTACCATTAAGTTCTGTCTTATTGCTGATTACTATGATCATCTGATCTCTGTCCGTCTGTCTATTTGTCTGTCTCTCTCCCCACACGTGTGCACACACACCACACACACACACACATACCCACATATATATATATATGTATATATATATATATATATATATATATAAACACACACACACACAGATGCGTGCACACACTCAACAAGGTCACTTGAAATGTTTGCGTAGAAGTTGCCTTAGAACCACCAAGTAACATAAACTTACAAAGGACCCAAATTCGATCTAAAATCTAAATATTTCAATCAAACTAAATGCATGATGACTGTTTCTTCGGACGTTTCGGCTGCAGCACTCACTTGGACAATCTAATCAGCCGCTGTCGGTTAAACTGCGATATCACAGTCACTTTGTGCTCCATTCGCGTATACATAAGCATGCATATGGACGGAGGGTTGAAAAACCGCTATGTAATAATTGGGTGCGTTCCTTTGTATTTTCAGTTCAAGTTCTATTCATGCTGATTTCTACTTCGCTTTTTTACGAGGTCGTTAGATTTCAGTAGCGTGCAGACCTGATTTCACTAGTCCTCAAAAACGAGCCGGAGAAGTAATTGGATTACAATATAACTATAAATAATAGATATTTGTGGTTGATTTAAGAAAAACAAAAGCAGAATACTTAACATAAAACATTATGCTTCCACAAAACAAATATAATGCTTTGAAAAAAAAACCTACGTCATGCAGTGAATGTTTGGGGAGAAACACAGCAAGGTTTCTATAAACACTAACAAATCTATGAGTTGGTGCTTTGCTTTGTTTTTCGCATCAAAGGGACAAAAGTGCGATAATTCTTTTGGGAAGCATTTAACATCTAAACTGAATTTTGTAAATACTTGTTGGATCACTAAAATATTCAATATGAATAAGATCCTCAATTAAAAAGCAGAAACAAACAAACAAAACATAAATAAAAGGAAAAGGCCTTAAACTATTTTTGTGTTTATGCTGGTAATACAGTGAAAATTAGGAAAATTCAACATAGGAAACTATAAGCTGTTAATATCATTTAAAAACGTGGTGTTTAAAAACAATTCAGCTTCTTCGTGTAACTATTGAAATTAGATTACTTAATCGCTTTCCCAGATATTAACTATTGATGCGAGAGCAGTAATTATCAGCCGTCTGCCTCTTTCACTCACTTTTAACTTTTTTCACCTCCTCTCTCTATATCATCCACTTCTACTCTGCTAATTTAACGCTACTCTCTTTCTCTCCCTCTTTCTTTCTCTCTCTCTCTCTCTTGTTCTCTCCCCTCTGCTTCTCTCTGTCACCATAATTACCAAAGATCAAACTCTTACTGTATGTCTATTCAATTTTTGATCCCTTACAGTTGTCATTTTCGTTTTTTCTTTTTTTTTATGTTGTCGTTTGGTCCCGATAGGTGAACCTGTAATGTAATTGTGTGTATTAGCCATGGCCATCCAACTTTTTTCTGTTGGAACTGCATTGTCCAATGTATACTTCTATTTTGGGGTGGGGAATCAGTGCGATGTGCTTTAGAAGAGATTTGACAACTGTTCAGAACAACACACGTGATTTTTCTTTGCCTTACGCGTATGATATTGATTAAGTAACACTTCTTGGCCTCTGCATTGGGTATAATTTATTGTATACTTTTAAAACTGTTGATACGTTGTTGTTTCTCGATGAGCTTTAACAGTTTTGGTCCTGCGTTTTTTCTCGAGATGTTAGGCATATTACGTTGCTCAGTTTAATACAATCTCTTAGCTAACTATACCATTAATGGAGTTCATTCTGTTGCATGCTCTCAGTGACTTGCACTGACATTCTCTGACACTTCCCTAGGTGTTTCTTCCCCACGAAATGCGCTGAGTAAATCCCCACGTTTTCTCTAATATCAGCAGACTCCAATCCAACCTCAACCCTAAACCTCTTACTAACACACAAGCAGCAATCTCTCACTCGTTACCTACAATCCATCTTTGCTGCCCAGAAAGTACTGTATACTTAAACTTAACTTTGACAGCTGGTGTCTGCACAAACGTAGATTCCACTCTCCATGCCGCTCACTTCTATCCCAAGGATATCAGCAACAAAGCCTTTCTGTTACTCTTGCTCAAAAATAGAAAAAATTGTTGCTGACATCCTTGAGATGGGAGTGAGTTGCAGGGAGATTGGAATCTACGTTTGTGCAGACGTTTCTCGGCGGAGTTTGAACTTAGAATGTAAAAAGCCGGGGAAAACGCCACAAAGCAGTTTGTTCTACTCACTAACGATTCTGAAAGAAAGACGGAAATAAAAGAAAGTGATCGTACTTGGTTACGTTTCCTTGTAAAGTTGAGGAAGATGCTAGCATTGATCTTAAGTACAGCCTCTTTTAGATCCATAACCGTTACATTTTGGATAATAAATAACACGTCACATTTCGATTTCCTTACCAGACAGCCTGAACGATCATGCATGCACGCGAGAAAGTCCGAGTCATTGATTGCATTATGGACTTCACCCAAATAAATAAACTCTACTATATGTATTGATCACTCTTTATCTGGTTTGCATCTCTACATGTAAACCTCTACTTACATACATACACATGCAAGCGCATACGCACATATATCTGTAAGTGTACATTTGTCTGTTTGTATATGTTTTATATGTATACACTTCCAATGGCCACCTCACAAGATTCGAAGCTGCCTTATCGATTAAAACACTGATTCCTTGATGTTATACACCATCAGCATTCTGACCCGACATTCCACTCGCATATTTCAGTAATCAACACTTGTTCACTTATACTATTAACTATCTTGCCAATCTACATAAGCTGTTCATGACATGCCATTTACAGCGGATACTCGTTCAGCAATGTTCATTCACCAGACACTAATACGACCTTAATACTCCAATTTACATTTAATATTACCACGAGGGAAGCTGATAGTTAAATTTAACTCATTTATTATTATTATTATTATTATTATTATTATTATTATTATTATTATTATAGAAGAATGAATGCATCTCCTATCTTTACTATATCGGCAAGCTGTTAGGAAAACAAAATGGAAAAAGTAAAAATTCTTAAATAAAACGTGCAACACTGTACCCCATTGAATAAAGCTGACTAAAGCTAACTAAAGCTTCTGCTAAATGCAATCCTCTCACATAGTACGTGTGTTTACAACTTGCTATCCAGTACGAAATGATGAATCAATTTCAGATGGTGTTTAGCATGTTCTGAGCTCAATTTTCAGACACGGTGCGGAAGACAGTTGTTCAGTGATAAATGCATATCAGGTAATTTTGCATAAGTATACATTCGATGTTGCATTTGACAGTACCTAGCACGGGACCTCCATAATTGTTATTTAATCTTGACATTTTCTCTATTAAAATTGTTTTAATTTAGTCATGTAAGACGTAGTCCCCGAGATAGCCATAAGAGATTGCCATACATGGCATTTCTATGATTATTCGTCTGATCGATAAGGACTGATCTGGAATTAAATAACAATAGCAAAATAACTTCCCTGTCCTATTCAATACCTATTCAAAATTTTAACTGAAGGCGGCAGATTTATGCTATTCTGTAATCTATCAAAATATGAATAATATACTACCGAAAGAGCGGTGTAGTAAATTTTAAACCCCATTTGTGTTCTTTTTATACTTATGCCACACCTAGAACCAACCTTGAGTCGGATTTAGGGTGTATATTGGATTTGGTACCAATATATATATATATATATATATATATATAGTGTTCAAACTCGCTTATGTTTTGTGATCATGGTAATGCTCGCGAACGCACCTTTATGATAAGCATGATGCACGTGCAAAACTTTGACTCAATGGGTATAAAATTTACCAGGCTGTCATTCGTTCCCCAAACGCAGCAAGCATGCCAAGACTGACACGAAATGAGTGGGGAGCAATACATCGGACGTCTTCATGCTGATCAACGACTATGGGGCATTTCACTAGTCGGACAATTGAGCTGCTGAGAGAACACTACAATGCCACAAACAGCATGGATGATCGCCCAAGCAGTGGTCGACTGAGGGTTAAAACAGCACGTCAAGATCGCCACCTGCACCGACAGCACATACAGGACCGATTCTGGAGGGTAACGGAATCAGCTAGGTAGACCATAGGGACTCACCACAGATCCATTTGTGTAGAGACACTTCACCGCCGGCTGAGATCTTTCAATCTGTCTTGTCGAACTAGGGGCTCCACCCTCATTGATCGTCATCGACGGGCACGTCTGCAGTGGGACCAAAATCTTCAGAACTAGCGATATCAGCACTGGAGGACTGTGGTCTTCTCTGGGGAAAGTCGATATTGCATTTCTGTGATAGACCTCAGGGTTTGGAGAAGAAGGGGTGGACGTCATGCCGATGGCTGTGTGGTGGAGACTCATAGGGCGGACAGAGCATCATGGTATGGGTCGGGATTGCATTCAACTTGGACCAGTGATCTTCCAAAACATCGGCCAAGGCCGTGGGAATGGAGTAACCGCTGCTCGCTACATCGACCCAGTGTTGAGGCCTCACATTATGCCATACATTGCCCGTCATCGGAATCACGTGTTCCAACACAACACCCGTATTCATACTGCAGATTTTCTTATGGTAGTGAAATAGTTAGTTTTAGCTGCTATTTCTAAATTACGGTATGTGGTGAAGCAAATTTTTGCTGAACCTTAATTATAATTATACTCATAATTATAGAATTTTGTATAAGATTACCGATAATGGTTCTTTTAACATACAGAACCACTTGGTAAAATTATTAATTATTAATTAATCAATTAATTTTGCCCTTATTATATATATATATATATATATATATATAATATATATATATATATATATATATATATATACTTACTTGCAATAAACTACCAACACATCACACCGCGTGGTTGGCTTTACCTCACTGTGAACTCAGAGTTATGTTACCTAACCAGTCCTGGTGTCCTATGTGTCGAGGTGCTTAGATTCTAATGGGCTCTATAACTAATCAACCTACTTACCTATGTACCTACCTACCTATCTACCTACCTACCTACATACCTAGCTACCTATCTATCTATCTATCTATCTATCTATCTATCTATCTATCTATCTATCTATCTATCTATCTATCTATATATCTGTCTGTCTGTCTGTCTGTCTCTATGTCTGTCTGTCTGTCTGTCTGTCTGTATGTATGTATGTCTATCTATCACTATGTTTGTGTGTGTGTGTGTGTATGTGAGTATTTGTGTCCCTATTTGTCCTCTACCACTGCTTGACAACCGGTTGTGGTGTGTTTAGGTCCCCGTAACTTTGCAGTTCGGCAAAAGAGGCGACAGAATGACTACAAGCTTAAAATAATAGTACTGGGGTCGATTCGTTCAACTAAAATTCTTCAAGGCGGTGCCCCAGCGTGGCCGCAGTCTAATGACTAAAACAAATAAAAGATAAAAGATCTTTATATATATGTGTGTATGTATATATACATATATACACACACACATATATATATTTCTTTTCTTTCAGTTATTAGACTGAGACTATTTACATATATATATACATCTATATGTGTGTATGCCTCTATATATGTGTGCGTGTGTAATATATATATTATATATATATATATATATATGCATATGTATATATATATATATGCATGTATATACTTATATGAATATATATATGTGTGGGTGTGTGTGTATGCATTATGTATGTATGGACGTATGCATATGTGTATATATATATGTGTGTGTGTGTGTGTGTGTGTGTGCGTGTGTGTGTGTATGCATCTATGTATGTGCGCGCGTGTATGTGTACTTGCAAACATACACGCTTACACGCAAACACATACACAGCACATCAAGCAAAGCCCCCATAACAGCAAGCAGTACAACGGTCTGTATATACAATCAACACAGACGCTATAACTATACAACTGTCAACCCAGCCATTGAAGCTTGTTTAATCTTTTAGTTTATGGCATTTTCTGGTTTTCCCGTTAAAAATTATACAGACAATCCTCCCCCCACTGCCACTTCGCCCTCAGTTCTTACCCCTTCCCTACACTCACACACTTATACCTCCCTCCTCAGTCACCCTTGTTAGGAGATTAGATAAAGGAGCAGTGATTGAGGTGGAGTGTTGGGGGAAGGTTTGATCGCATGCAGTGCCATAGTGCTGATAACGTCTATGCGCGCGAGACAGTGTGTATTTATATATGAAGAATGATGGGGAAGGGGCGAACTCAGGGACGATAACTGCTTAAAAACGTAATAGTTAAAGCGGGCACTAGTATACTAGTTGTAGTTAAGGAATCTTTATTAAGGCGCAGGCATGGTTGTGTGGTAAGAAGCTTGCCTCACCCAACTACATAGTTCCGTGTTCAGTCCCAGCGCGTGGCACTTTGGGAAAGTGTCTTCTAGTATAGTCTTGGGTCGACCAAAGCCTTGTGAGTGGATATGGCAGACGGAAACTAGAAAATACCTGTCGAATGGATTTATACATGTTGAAGAATAGTGGGGATGGCGGGTGAAATAGACCCACAGACGATTGCTTCTCTCAACAATAATTCCGAGTTCAGTCTTACTGCGCAGCACCTTGGGTACTTCTCTTCTATAGCTTCGAGCCAACCAAAACTTTGTGAGTGGATTTGATAAACGGAAACTGAAAGAAGCCCGTCGGCTGTATTCATATATTGTTTTATTCTCTTACTTGTTTCAGTCACTTGACTGGTGGAGCACCGATTTATAGTGTTTTTGTTGAACAATTCGACCCCATGACGTATTTTTAAGCCTAGTACTTATTCTATCGATCTCTTTGCCCAACCGCTAAATTACGGGGACGTAAACACACCAACACCAGTTATCAAGCGATGATCAGGGTGACAAATACCGGCAGAAAGACACACACATAGATAGATAGATATATAGATAGATAGATAGATAGATAGATAGATAGATAGATAGATAGATAGATAGATAGATAGATAGATACATACATACATACATACATACATACATACATACATACATACATACATATATACGTACACACAGAATATATATATACGACGACGGGTTTCTTTCAGTTTTTATCTACCAAATCCACTCACAAGGCTTTGATCGGCCCGTGACTATAGTGGAATACACTTGCCAGACTGCTACGCAGTGCGAATGAACACGGAATTAAGTGGTTGGGAAGCAAGCCGTACAATTCTTTATTTTCCGTATAGATTTCGTATTTACTTTCTGCCCGTCGTATTAAGATACATAATTTCCGTTACCCAGTTACTTTCATTATTTACTATGTTCTGCACCCATGTATTTCTGTATATGTATATAACCATGCCTTGAAGGAAAGTGTCAAACCTGTCTACAATTTCAAGGTCAGCCAAAAGAATGTCTCTGTAAAAGGAGAGAGAGAGAGGGGGGAGAGAGAGAGAGAGAGAGAGAGAGAGAGGGGTGTAGAAAGGCAAGCACATCAAGAAACAAACAGACTGTGCACTACAAAAGCCAGAGCAGCTCAAAGTGATGAACAGAGGTATGCACGGCTGACAAGGATTAGGATCTCCTCTGCAGAACGAAGAGCAGTTGCAACAGCTCAGAGAAGCAATTTCTATGAAGCAGCTTTCAATTATGATCCAGTAGTTCATTATGCAGATGACAGTAGAGTTTCCATTGGTGCAATGACAACTGAGTACATACATTGTAAAGCAAAGAAGTGGCCTGGAGTGCCACATGCACTGTGCTGTAGTGGTGGAAAGGTTAAACCACCTGCAATCCCCCAACCTCCAGAGCCATTGAAGAAACTGTTGTCATCAACTGACCAAGATTCCAAGCACTCCCAAAACAAATGCACTACAAATGACATCATTTGGAGCCACAAGAGATTTAACTGAGCCAGGATTCATGCAAACTTTCAAGGTCCAAGGTCAGATTTATCATCGGATTGGCTCTCTACTACCTCTATCAAGCGTTTCAGTTTCCGTCTACCAAATCCACTCACAAGGCTTTGGTCGGCCCGAGGCTATAGTAGAAGACACTTGCCCAAGGTGCCACGCAGTGGGACTGAACCCTGAACCATGTGGTTCGTAAGCAAGCTACTTACAACACAGCCCTTCCCCCCCACACACACATACACACACGTATATATACATGTGTGTATAGGTATACGTGTGTGTATAGGTATGCGTGCGTGTGCGTACGTGTGTGTATGTGTGTATATACATATATATGTATATATGCATGCATGCCTGTATGTATGAACGTATATTATTTTTTTATATGAATAGTTATGTGAAGATTATTATATCCAATTTATCATGGATATTTTGTTAGAACACCGAAAACAAGACGTCCACGTTAAGTTGGATATAAATATTACCTTTTGGTATTGATACTGTCGCTAATAGTTAATTATTATTTTTTTGCTTTGTTATATTTATTCTATTTATTTTCAGGATTTAGTCAGAGGAGAAAAGGCAGTGCCAATGGCATTTTTCAGAACCTTCAATACAACTGAAAAGAACGGATGAAGTTGTCTGCAGACTGGAAACCTGGACCAAATGCATGCAGCAGATAGAAATTCACTAAAGGCTCCTAGAACCAGATGGTGGGAGAGAACTGAGTGCTAGAAAGATTTCAGGGATCATATTAGCGAATTAAAAAGCAAGAATAGAAAGTTTTTGCGAGTTATGAATAATGAGGAAAAGTATTCATAGCAAAGATGTAGTGAAAAGGAGCAGCAAAGTTGAGAAGCTGCGAGTCGATCGATTAGAAGAGTTAAACAGCTCGTAGGATGCATTGTTTATATTAGAACACGAGCTCTGATAAACGAGGTAGCAATCACTGTTAGATGAGAGCAGATGGCAGAGACGCAACGTGACTACAAAATGACACTTCGATCTTTAGCAGACCAAGTAGATGTGCTCAGCTGTTCAACAACATATGGCCGAACTGTTTACGAAGAGAGTGGAAATTGAGGAGAGTGGATTTCGATGTTCACTTCTTACGGTCTGTTGCAACTCTCGGTTGATGATGCAGAGTGCCATGAAATCTGATTTTAGCAGACGATAGAGTGAATGCGTCTCAGCTGTGCAATGAGTAAATTGCCTGGATAGTATGGCGATTCTATCATTGCTTAGCTGCCCAGCTGACTAGGAATAGCTCATGTCGCCTGGGGCAAAATGTGATGTTGCTAATTAAGAAGACATGAAAGACAATTTCAGGTTCATTAACTCTAGTTAATGAACCTGAAGAGTGGGTTGGCTCTAGATATGGTTTCAATGGGGTTCTTATCAATTTAGATCAATCGAATAGCTCATCCTCTCAATAGTAGTTGATGGTGTTAGCCGTTACTACTTGGTACCTGTCTTAAAAGTAGCCGGTTTCAACCACATCTTCAAAGTTTAGGTTACATGTGCAACAGCATCTGTTTGGTTGTGAAAATGAATGACCACTCATAGAAACTATTCCTCATCGCATGTTCGATTTTCAAGATGGCTTCACTAATCTCTTCAGTATATTTTGGTGATTGACACTTTGTAGAAGTGGTTGGATACATTCGTTAGTATCCTGCTCGACTGAAAGTCAGGAAAAATCCTTGTCTGCGTGTGTAGACGATGACAAATGCGGAACGGAGGTGGTTTGCCTCATACCGGAGTAATACTAGGAGATATTAGGATTATGTATTAATTATGACAAGTTGGTAAGCTTGCGTCTTGGTCCTGAATGAGGCAAGCCCTTGCGGGTTAGCCACTTTTGTGACTACTCCGATACTGTGGTTGACAATATCTAAGCAGTAAGGCTGACACTTCTACCAGTGCTGTTAACCGTTGTGTGGTTGCCATTCAAACGACAAACTTTTCTGTAGCTCCAGCTACAGCCCTGGGTCAAGCGCGGACCAAGGTTGGACGTTTGGCATCTAGTTTGTCACCAAGTGCTCAGTGCACCCTGCTAGGGCGGGGGGCATACAGACACCGGTAAATTAACTCGAATCTTATCGAGGATTGCTACAGAACACGAATGAGGATGCTTTGGGAATGTCATTCACAGGTACTGTCTGAATAGTCACTCTAAAGGACATTCAGGTTCGTGTATGGTAATAAAAATGTTTGCTATGCACTCGTTTAATGTTCGTGCATTACTGATTGTGGGTTTTATGATGAAAAGCTATCACATGCGGAATTATACCGGATATCCGTGAGTATATCGTAAAGAATGAAACACTGCCATCATTTGGCAAAGAAGGGCAGGAAGTCTTCTCTCGGGAGGCTGTGGTGATGGAGATTGTGTGGTGGATGTGGCTGAAAGGTTTGAGAACACTGCTTTTGTTCTTAGAACAAGACCGCATCAACGGTTTCAAGTACCATTTGAATAGACAGATGCAAGTAGGGATACAAGTGAAAGAAATGAATGTTGCACGACTAATTGTGTCTAACTATACTACCTGAAAGCCAGTGGTAAGTATTGGTTGAAATTACATACCTTAGGTGTGTCCAAGCAATCAGGGGTTAAGTGTGGGATGCGCGATTCAATCGATGTAATTGCCAACCCATTTGGTGAAGTCTTTCTCATGTTCTTATTTTTGCGTTGTACCGTTGGTGCTATTTATTATAATCAACTTATCAATGTGTTCTTTTACTCGATGTAAGATCTCCTACTGTTTGTTGCTTTCCTCTACGCTTCCGAGATAATCCCGACTTTTGTGATTAGTAGAAGAAACTACTTTTATTGCTTTTTTCCTTCTTTGATATGTTTGACCATTTGATAAAAAGGAAGAAAAGCGCAGGCGATAGTGATAAGTGTTTTATCTAATGTAACTTTAGTAAAATTTAATAGTATTATAAGCAATATCATCATTTTGACGGTAGGAGGCTAGTCGAAACCATTTACCCCAGTATTTCGATTGGCTCTTTATTTTATCGACCTAAATGCAAAGTTGACGTTGGCGGCTTTTGAACAAATAACATAAAGAAGCCGAAAAAATGCCGCAATCCCCTTATCCTCATCCTCATCCTCCTCGTCGTCGTTTATCATCGTTGTCCTTGTCTTTGTTATCATTGTTGATATTGTTGGCATCTCTTCCAACACGGCTTTAAATTTTAACCGGCCGCATACTAGGTGCTTCCCATCAAGCCATATGACCTCATAGAGTGAGTACTTTTTACAGGATGCTGGTACTTATAAAATGAGCCGATCAGTCCCGTCACTGCAACTGACGGTGCTATTGGAACAGTAACCTGTGTGTGATTTTTTTAAAGTCTCCCGAACTTTGGTCATTCACAAATATTTTAGCTGAGCCTTCTGCCATGCACCGTCGATATCACATGTTATATTTCAGCATCCATGACAAGGAATGGAACGGTCTCGTAGATTTATGATATCAAAAGAACTTGCAAATTCATACTGATCCTCCTCGACCACATGTCATTCTATGTCACTTCCTCCAGCACAATCCACCGATTGTTGTACAACAAAGGCGACATTGTGCCGGAGTTTAATGCCATCAACAATACCCTTCAATCACCTTGCGTCGCATTATCCCGTTTATTGTGGTACATATGTATGGATGGATATGGATACGTGGTTTCGTTCATTCGACAAAATACCGTTCTGTACATTGGCAGCACCTAATTCAATTAATTTTTAAAAAAAGCTTACACAGACGGTGCAGTTCTGTTTTCTCCTTTCCCTTTCTTGGAGAACGTATTGGGGCTAGAAGATAGAGATTTTTAAGTACAGTCTTACCAAAATTTGTGTCACCAAGAGGAACCTGTTCAAGTTTAAAATTTGCTTCTTTGAAGCGACGTTATCGAATATGCGCATCAAAAGTTGTGTGTTTCTATTGTTACCACTGCCATTATACGCTTCAAAGTAACGCTTCAAATAAACCTGTTGTGTTTCAGTAATACCAGGCACATCATTTTTTATTATGTCTGTGTTTTCATTTTTACGTTTTTTTTTTCTTTCTGTGCGTTGTCTCTGTGACATTTTTGTTCGTTGAGGAGGCGTATCCGTTCGATGTTTTGCAAAGATGTGGCCTAGCAAAAAAAAGATACTTTCAAAATATCTTTTTTCTCATAAATATGGCATACAAAAAAATAAAGAATAAAGGAAGAATCTGGCGGCATTGAATGAATATTGATTCCACGTAATAATACGCATAAATAGCAATCCAGCTTTTTGCGAGACTCGCAAAATCTAATTCTTAGACCGGAGCACAAATAAAGACACGTTACTAAAGCAAGAAGCAACGACAACAACAGCAGCAGCAGCAATAATTGCTTCTTTATTAACCACAAGCCTTTATAAGAAACAATAAATATTATAAAGAAACGTGACATATGAGACAAATATGTCATATATAAACACGGGAAGGACTGAAAGCGGTTGCACTATTAAACACGGCGTCAAGCTAACTGCTTATATACGCATACAAATACATACATAGACAAATAAATAGATAATATTTAAAATAGGATATAATTCAAATAGAAAAATTTTGAGAGTTCTCACAAGGATGAGAAACCACTAGCAAGGTTGAATATTTACATCTCTGCTAACCCAGCAAGTCTGGTACGTGTCACACATGTACTCAATGTCCATTATAAATTTTAGAGTAGATAGTTTCATATAATAGCCGATACCCTCGAAAACCCTTTTTACTGCAGACTTTTTAGAATGTTTCATATATCCCAAACTTCTTCAAATAATATTTCCGAGCAACGCCGCCTGTCGGAGCACAAATCTGTTTTTTTTTTGTCTTATGAGACGTTGGATTGATCGCCGAAGGTCTTCATAAACCCATTCATCATCTTCCACGTCGTTGTGAAACGTCGTTGTTGTTCAGAGGGAGAGGTTCATTATCTTTTCCTTTTATTGTTTTCTGCTGCGGTTAACTTTACTTTTTGAGGTAAACGTTTTTCTATTCGAAAATTTTGTTCGATTCCATTATCTCCCCATATCATAAAAAGAAGAAATGGTACTATTGCTGTTCGTTATGGTAGGAAGACAGGGTGCTTGATTGCTGGGTTTTTTTTTTCCCGGATCGGGCATGAGGTGATTGTCTTCGCCATCTCTGAAGTGGAAAAGGGTGCTCTGATGTCGTTCGCATTTAGGACTAAGAACAAGGCGAATTTTACAGCACATCTAGTTCAGCAAATTGTGGTACCGATGGTGCTACAAAAATTTCGGACACTATTAGTCTTTGAAATTTTCCAGATATTAGAAATAACCTTCAGGTGGTTTTTGCCACGAGTAGCAAATATACCAAATGGGACTTTTGCCGAACACCATCAGTTAGATAAAAGGAGAAAAAGAAAAAAACAGCACCCCCCCCCCCAAAAAAAAACCTAATGACGTTTGCGGCTGGAAAGCTTTTGGTCAATTAACTGCTCCATCGGTGTTGACTTTGACTAATCAATGAAATTAGTCCGGATTTGGGGTGAGGGAAGAAAAGAGCATTTTCATATCACATTACATTTCTCAACGTACAAGATGATACGAAGCTCAATATACATTCTTTATGAGAGGTGCCGGTCTGAATATTTTGATGTACTGCTTGTCTTCAAATTTTGTGTTCAAAACCAGCAGGAGCCAATTTCATTGTTTAGTGTTCCGCAGTCAAGAATAAGTGGTGGAGGTGGACATTAAATAGAGTTATAACTCTTCCCAAATATGCACAAAGTAAGAACAAGGCGGATTTTCCAGTACATCTGGTTCAGCAATTTGTGGTACCGCTGGTGCTGCTGCGACAAAAAATTCGGACACTATTGTGTACGTTAAAAATTATTATTTAGTTGGAACAAGAAGAAAAAGAGAAACAAAACTAATGGTCCTCCCCCACTATTGATGAGCTTGACGCGTCCGATGTTCTGTGAGTAGTTTTAAAGGCTGAGACACGCCAGAATATCAGAGGTGTTTCAAAGTCCCGAGGAGGGATGATCATGTGGTATGTTTATTGTAGCATTTGTATCGTAAAAAAAATAATTAAATAATTAAAAGAGAGACCCGTATTTAGGGTGGGCTCCTTCGGGGAAACGAGGAACCATTGTAAATGTACACGGGCACATTTGTGAGCTCATAGGTGTAGCCTGTTGATGAGCGATTAGCTGCCAATCTATGTAATAGCACTTTTTAGGTATGGTCTACTGGGTGCCGCATATGCATATACCCATAATTTAAACATAGTAAGCAATGCCCTTTAGTTCAAAAAGGACTAAGGGCTATGGTGAAAGCGAAGGGTGGTCCTTTTCAATTGTAAATATTTGTAAGCCATTTATATTATAATTCTGCCGGTTCGTTCGTTCACACGTTACATTTTAGTTTAGAGAGGTGGAGAGAGATAGAAGCGGAGTGAGAGAGAGGTGGGGTAAGTGAGAAGTGGAGTAAGAGTGACAGAGAGGGAGGGAAAGAGAGAGAGAAGAAAAGGGAATGTGAGAATGAGAGGGAGGCAGGGAAAGTGAGCGAGATAACAGATAGCCAGCTGATGCACTGCGTTGTCACTCACGTGGTCAGCGGAAGTGAGAGGTGCAGAGAAAGAGAAAAAAATTTAATGAAGTGAAGAGGGGAATTGCACGGTTTAAAATTTTGTTGAAGAGCGAGAGAGAGAGAGAGAGAGAGAGAGAGAGGGAGAGAGAGAGAGAGAGAAGAGAGAGAGAGAGAGAGAGAGAGAGAGAGAGAGAGAGAGAGTGACAGAGAAAAGAGAAAAACTTAAGGTGCTTATCAGAGGAAAATGTTAAAATCATATTGTACACAATTTTGACAAAAAGTGAAACAGCATAATTTGTAATGGAATTGAAACTAATCATGTTAATAAAACATTGTGTATATTTTCCATATTCTTTGGTGAGCATAAATTGCATATCAGTAAAGTAATTATGATAAAATATATTGCGTAATAAGTAATATGCAATTATATATTGATCTTGTAGTTTCAACAGAGTTAAATACTAATGAAAAATATATGTATTAAGTATTATATAGATTATTATCGTATATTTTTCTATCTCTTATTGCACAGGCAACAATAAGATTTTATATACAATAAATGTGCAAATCATCCTTGTTTTCTTAAATATCTCCTCTCAATTTTTTTCGTTCAATGGAATTTTCACAGATCCTGCAAGTAGTCAACCTGCAAACTTTCATTAACCAAAACCTAAGACGTTTGATTTTATGATAAAATGAATAATGGGCAAATATATATGCCACACCCGGTAGAATGTGGGTACAGATATGTGAACTTTAATATAGGAAGCACTTGATTTAGCTGTTATTTCTTGCATGTTGAGTGACCATTTAAACTCTAACTATTTAGAGCTTCCTAGTTAGATTATTGTTGTTGTTCTACACGTGTCACCGTATGATAAAAGGCATTTCAGTGGTGGCCATCCTCCTCTGTTTCAGAAAATGTATATAAGATCGTATTATATCATGTACCTTTCATTTTAAGACGCTACGATGTGATAATGGGGAAGACTTAGCTGTTATTTCTAGCATGTCGAGTGACTACTTACAGGGTCTATCAACGAGTGGAACTATTTAACTCCGAGATCAGCTCACATCGAACTGAATTATGGTCAAAAGACGTTCCAGCCGTGATGATCTTGTGTTTTTTTCAGGCATGGTATGTCTAGGATCGCAATATCCAGCATGCTCCACCGTTTTGAGATTGTAGGGTATGATTTGTATGAAATTTGACTGTTACTTGAAGCAGGTCAAGCGGTCTCAAGGTACCTTCGCTGAAGCCATCAGTTGCGGTGGTGGTTTTGGTTGTGATGATGATGGTGGTGATGGTGGTTATAGAGAAGTTGGCGGAAGTAGTAGTGGGAGTAGTGGAAGTAGAGGTGATAATAACAGAAGGAGAGGAATAGAGAGATAGATAAGCAGATTGATAGATATAGAGAGGCTGAGAGAGAAAGAGAGAGGTTCTAGGGGAGATAGAGAGAATGAGACAAAACCGACCGTGAGAGGTACAGAGAGCGACGGAAGAAGAGAGAGAGAGAGAGGAAGAGAGTTAGGGAGAGAGAGAACGATAAACATAAAGGGCAGATAGTCTGAGAGAACGAGAAAGAGAGAAAGAGTGAGAGTAAGAGACAGAGAGAGTAAGAGATTGTAAGAGAGCGATTACTAGAAGTGCAGTAAGCGACGCGAGTTACGTCATAAGTGTCTTGGTGGAAGAGGTGTAGATAGGGCAGTGTAGATGGATGATGCAATAAATGTGTCATAAGTAGTGGTGGTGGTGGTGGTGGTAATGAGGTCTGCCATGGTGTTGGTATGGTGGTATCTGTAGTGGTAGTGGCTGCGGTGAAGGCGGTGATGATGTCCCATAGTGGTGTAGGTGGGTGCTGGTGTCGCTATTTGGGGCAACAATAGTGGCAGTGACAGCGGTAGTGGTGGTGATGCTGTTAGCAGCGGCGGCGGCGGCGCTGGTGTCTTGTAATAGTGGTGGTCATAGTGATGGCAGTGTCTGCATTGATGGTGATGGTAGTGGTGGTGGTGGTGGTGGTGGTGGTGGTAGTGTCTGCATTGATGGTGGTGGTAGTGGTGGTGGTGGTGGTGGTGGTGGTGGTGGTGGTGGTGGTGGTAGTGTCTGCATTGATGGTGGTGGTGGTAGTGTCAGCATTGATGGTGATGGTAGTGGTGGTGGTGGTGGTAGTGTCTGCATTGATGGTGGTGGTGGTGGTGGTGGTGGTGGTGGTGGTGGTGGTAGTGTCTGCATGATGGTGGTGGGTGGTGGTGGTGGTGGTGGTAGTGTCTGCATTGATGGTGATGGTAGTGGTGGTGGTGGTGGTGGTGGTGGTGGTAGTGTCTGCATTGATGGTGGTGGTAGTGGTGGTGGTGGTGGTGGTGGTAGTGTCTGCATTGATGGTGGTGGTAGTCGTGGTGGTGGTGGTGGTGGTAGTGTCTGCATTGATGGTGGTGGTGGTGGTGGTGTGGTTGTGGTAGTGTCTGCATTGATGGTGATGGTAGTGGTGGTGGTGGTGGTGGTGGTGGTGGTAGTGTCTGCATTGATGGTGGTGGTGGTGTGTGGTGGTGGTTGGTAGTGTCTGCATTGATGGTGGTGGTAGTGGTGGTGGTGGTGGTGGTAGTGGTGGTGGTGGTGGTGTGGTAGTGTCTGCATTGATGGTGGTGTGGTGGTAGTGTCAGCATTGATGGTGGGTGGTGGTGGTGGTGGTGGTAGTGTCTGCATTGATGGTGGTGGTAGTCGTGGTGGTGGTGGTGGTGGTGTGGTGGTAGTGTCTGCATGATGGTGGTGGTGGTGGTGGTGGTGGTGGTGGTAGTGTCTGCATTGATGGTGATGGTAGTGGTGGTGGTGGTGTGGTGGTGGTGGTAGTGTCTGCATTGATGGTGGTGTGGTGGTGGTAGTGGTGGTGGTGGTGGTGTGGTAGTGTCTGCATTGATGGTGGTGGTAGTCGTGGTGGTGGTGGTGGTGGTAGTGTCTGCATTGATGGTGGTGGTGGTGGTGGTGGTGGTTGTGGTAGTGTCTGCATTGATGGTGATGGTAGTGGTGGTGGTGGTGGTGGTGGTGGTGGTAGTGTCTGCATTGATGGTGGTGGTGGTGGTGGTGGTGGTGGTAGTGTCAGCATTGATGGTGGTGTTGGTGGTGGTGGTGGTAGTGTCTGCATTGATGGTGGTGGTGGTGGTGGTGTCAGCAGTGACTGCGAAGGGGAGCGCTTGTAGTGGTAATGGCTATTTTATTATTATTATCATTATTATTTTTTTGCAATGGTGATGGTGGCACCTGCCGTAGTGGTGGTGTTGGCAGTTGTTTCTAGTAGTGGTGATAAAGGTCTCTGCTGTTTGAGTGGTAGAAGTGGCGGTTTGTACTGCTATAGTGGTAATAGTAGTGTCAAACATGGTGTTGTAGTTCAATGACGGTTCTAGTGTCGGCTATGGTGCTAGTGGTGTTTAAAATGGCGTTCAGGGTAGCGACGTCTGCTGTCGTCGTATGGGGATGGTACCCGCAGTGGTATGGTTTTTCAGAAGAAATGGTGATAGTTTTTTCAGCGCTGATGATTGTGGTGGTGGTTGTGGTTGCAGTCGGATGGAGGTGGCTGAAGGAATCTGCAGTGGTGGTCATATTCGCAGTGCTGGTAGCAGTGGCGTCTGTGGTAGTAGTGGTAGTGGTTGTGGTAGTGTTGGTGATGTCTGCCCTAGTAGTAGTAGTAGTAGTAGTAGTAGTAGTAGTAGTAGTAGTAGTAGTAGTGATGGTGGTGGTGGTGGTGGTGATGTCTGCTCTGGTGATAGTAGTAATAGTAGTAACGGTAGTAGTGGTGGTGAATGTGTTGCTTGTGTTGGTGTTGTGTCTGCACAGTTGATGGTGGTGGTGGTGGTAGTGGTGGCGGCAGCAGCGGTGTTGACTGACTGCTTTGCCTGTGGGTGACGTAATAAAGGATTTCTCGACGCAGGCAAGTCACTGAAAGAATCTGTACATTTGTCGTCGGCGTCAGTGGTTGAGATGGTTGCAATGGTAGTATTCATAGTAGTAGTAGTAGCAGTAGTTGTTAAGCTGGTGGTGGTAAGTGGAGGCGGTGGCGACTGTTGAGGTGATACAGGTGGCGGTTTCGGTGATGGTGATTGTGGTTCTTATAATGGCGGCGATGGTGATTGCTTGCTGCTAGTGGACTGCGATGATGGTGGAAGTGGTTATAATTGAGGCAGAGCCGAATGTTGTATGTGGAGACGTTGGTGGTGATTGTGTGGTAACGGCAATAATGTTTGTGGTGGCGGTAAAAAGTGGCAGACTGTAGGTGTGATAGGAGTGGTGGTGGTTGGTGGTGGTGGTGATGGTGGCGGCATTTCTTACTTTTTTTTTTAACTACTAACACAATCGCTCTGTGTTGTCTATGACAGTTATGATAGAACAGTCTGGGTGTGGTGGTGTTCTTTCTCTAAGCTGAAAAAAAAGGACATTGAAAAAATAATAAAACGGCATAATAACACGT
This sequence comes from Octopus sinensis, assembly GCF_006345805.1. Taxonomy (NCBI): domain Eukaryota; kingdom Metazoa; phylum Mollusca; class Cephalopoda; order Octopoda; family Octopodidae; genus Octopus; species Octopus sinensis. The sequence goes on along the minus strand of NC_043014.1, from coordinate 29,203,349 downwards.
ATAATGTGATAACTATCTATCTATCTATCTATCTATCTATCTATCTATCTATCTATCATCTATCTATCTATCTATCTATCTATCTGTCTGTCTGTCTGTCTGTCTGTCTGTCTGTCTGTCTTTCTGTCTGTCTGTCTATATCTAACTACATATCTATTTAAGATACACACACACACACACATATATATATACATGTGTATATAGTATACTATATTCATATGTATATAAATATACATATATAAAGATAATCTATATGTATAAATATAATTTATATAAACACATATATATATATACATACATATATATGTATATCGTATGAATGTGTGCATATATATGTGTATATAAATATGTAGGGAGAATTCACAATATATATATATATATATATATATATATATATGTGTGTGTGTGTATATATATATATATATATATATATTATATATATATATATATACGCACACACATTGATATATATCTTTATACATATAAATATACACATCTATGAACCTATCTATCAAGCAATCTAGCTACCTCTCTCTCTCTCTCTATCTATATTTATATATGTGTGTGTATACATATACATGCATCCATGTATATGGGTATATATAAATATATGTGCGTATATATGTATATACGTATACATTTACTTATCTATGTATCTACACATACTCACACACACACACAATGACGCATACAGGGAGCCTCAAAAAAAAGATGAAGGCCACAGATTCACTGCTTTTGCTAAACGCTTCAACAGAAAATTTAAAAAAGACCCTATGAACAGGTCCAAACCATGATAGGAACTAAAACCATGAACGAATAATACATTGGTTACATTAACTAACATTGTCAGCATCTTCCTCACTTCACTATCGCCACACAACTGACCCTATAAAATAAGGCACATTCTTCAGACGCACAACATGAGGTGTATGTATATATGTATGTATGTATGTATGTATGTATGTATGTATGTATGTATGTATGTATGTATGTATGTTTGTATGTATCTATGTATGTATGTATGCATGTGTATATATATGTATGTATATATATATATATATATATATATATATATATATAGAACGCCATGTTGAATCGTTAGCTCCTGCATGCATTTTTTTCTCTCCTTGTTTCTCTCCTTGTTTCTTTTCTGTGTATCTTTCTGTCGAAGAGCGTAGGCTCGAAACGTAAAAGACTTGTTTTATTTCTATTCCTGAGCGCCATACTAATACAATTGTTTGTTTGTACTCCACCTGCCTTCGTCTTTTGTTTATTTTTCGTAACCTTCCCGTTATATATATATATATATATATATATATATATCATATATATACATACTTATATCCAGGGCGGTGCAAAGTAGGCTTACAGTTGTATCTCTTATATAAAAGGCAGATTTTATCTGCCTCCCTTGGGAGTTATACAAATCTAAATATAGGATTTCTTCAATTACAATTTACCTATAGTTTTAAGAGTACATGCATCGCGTCATGCCAGGTCCAGTTTTTAAAATTTAAACTCCAATTAAGCAAAATTTTACAGAAAACTCACATTCTGGTGTGTGTGTCAAATGCTTTTCTTAGTCTGGTTTACACCACACGCAAACGCACACACACAGTGGGCAACGAATAAAATGAAAGTAATTGACTTACTGTAGTGAGTGATTCTTTCACTCTGCTTCCCACTTCCTCTTTCCACACATACACACGCAAATATATAAATAAAATTGTAAGCTAACGTGCGTGTGTGTGAGTGGGTGTGTGGTGGTGCGCGCGTGTGTGTGTGTGAGGGTGCGTGTGTGTGTGTGTGTGCGTGTGCGTGAGTGTGTGATAGGAAAGTTTTTACGACGAATATAACACCTATATCCAAGTAGCAGAAAGATAAGACAGTAAGGTGTGATTTGAGGGAGATTTGGCTGCTATTTCTACCATGTCTAGCTGCCATGTAGGGGTCTCCCTCATAGGCTCATACATACATATATACATAGATAAGACAGTAAGGTGTGATTTGGGGGAAATTTGGCTGCTATTTCTACCAGGTCTAGCTGCCATGTAGGGGTCTCCCTCATAGGCTCATACATACATATATACATAGATAAGACAGTAAGGTGTGATTTGGGGGAAATTTGGCTGCTTTTCTACCAGGTCTAGCTACCATGTAGAGGTCCCCCTCATTGGCTCATATATATATACATACATAAGACAGTAAGGTGTGATTTGAGGGAGATTTGGCTGCTGTTTCTTCCCAGGTCTGTTAGGCCTTCTCATGTAAACTCAAGCTTTCTCATGCCTTGACCAAAGCAGAGAATGTATTCTTTTATTCTTCTGCTTTTTCCAGCCATTGGTCTGTGGCCATGCTGGGGCAATGCCTTGAAGAATTGTAGTTTAATGAATCAACTCCACTTTTATTTTTGTAAGCATTGTACTTATTCTATCTGTTTCCTTTGTCAAACCACTAGGTGACAGGGATGTAACAAACCAACATTCGTTGTCAAGCAGTGGTGGAGGACAATCACAAGCACAGACGCACACACCCACATACATGCATACACATATACACACATACATACATACATACATATATATATGTGTGTATATATATTGCAGCGTGGAAGGTGTTTGTAAGCCATTAAGAAACACACAAAAACCGTTACATTCACTTCAACATTTAAATTTAATTTGCCAAATATTTTCGTCGCTTTGAGACCGCGACCTGTTCACTGACAAAAATATCGTGCTAACAGGTCGCGGTCTCAAAGCGATGAAAATATTTTGACAAATAATTAAATGTTGAAGTGAATCTAACGGTTTTTGTGTGTTTTCTTAAATGGCTTATAAACACCTTCAACGCTGCAACTGTTTTCGTTCCAGCACACGATCTCAGATCAAGTCACTTGCTATGCAAGTACATCTCTGTAACTATATATATATTTATATATATATATATGTTATTTGTAAAAACAGTAAGATACAAAAGAAAGAAAGAGACCTCAATATTATGTAATAGAGGAATCTTTATATATAAAAGTGAGGTTGTGTGTCTGTCTCCTACGATTTAGATTCCTAACTACTCCCCACATTTTGCGATGCAGTTTAACCAAAACCGGGTATCTTATAGTCGTGATTCTTATCGAGACCGTCTGGGTATTAGCGCGCGTCTACGATGAGTCTACGATTTAAAAAAAAATTTACCATCAATTTTTCCCATTTTTAATCCATTTTTGACATATATAAGGGAAGTAACTCTCTAAAATTTATTATTAAATCTCAGAACGTAAAAAGCTACAGTAACACCCCTCCCCCTTTGTGGTTAGCCATATTGAGATGGCTATTATACTTTACATCTCTAAAAATGCTTATATAATTATTTCCCTTACAAACCCGAGCAACGCCGGGCGATACTGCTAGTAGTTGTATATTTTATCTTTTTATTTAAAAGCCATTGTACAATATTAGTCTCGTAAATGATCAAAATCTCCGCTCCGAACATTGACCCATTCTTGGATTATATCAGCCACACTGCGACACGCACAACGACCCAGGTTCAGGTCAGTGTTGATTTCCAGGTAGGCCTCTGTACTGAACCCACATAGCTGGGGCAGAATGCATGGTTTTCTTTGGAATACTTTCTCTTTCACAACACCCCAGAAAAAAAAATCCATGGTCGTTAGGTCTGGGGTATTGAGCGGCCATTCAATACTCCCACGTCGCCCAATCCACCTCCAAGGGAATATTTCACTGAGGAAATTGCGCACACGAATTGCATAAGGCGGTGGTGCCTCATCCTGTTGGAATATCACATTATGCTTCATTGTCCTGTAAAAATAAAAATATACAATTGTTAGCCTACTTTTGCACCACACTGTATATGTATGTATGTCATTATTCAGTTTATTTCAAGATTTCTTACCAATAGGGAAAGAACCGGTTTCTAACCTAGGACATTTTTGTTTGTTTGTATGTATGTATGTATGTATGTATGTATGTATGTATATGCAGATTTGTATGTTTTATGTATATATCCTCATGCATATAGTTACATATCTAGACATGGTCATATATATTTAAATAATACAATTCTGGAAGGTTTTACAGATTTTTATAGTTCCAGTGATGGATTGGATCTGTAGTCTTAGAATTAGGTTTTTTCCTTTCTGGTTTTGTGAAGTCTAATTTCTCAAGATTGGCATTTAGGCAATGCGTTACATATCTAAGGGCCCAAATAATTACAGGTATAAACCTGAACTTGTAATCTGGATAGTGTAATTGTAGATTTCTCAATAGTTCAGCATAGGTGCTCTCTTTTTCACTGATCTTATGTATGTATGTATGTATGTATGTATGTATGTATGTATGTATGTATGTATGTATGTATGTATGTATGTATACCTTACATAATATATTTATAGGGCCAGTGGTACAAATAGAAGTCAATAGAGAGAGCAGGTATCATATATGCGTAATTATTAAGTGTAAAGCTGTATCGCTGGCTCAATGGCCGGTAGTTTCGGGCATGACACTTACGGCCAACACATGTCTCCTTTAGCTGTTAACATCCCTATCTCTCTCTTCTTCCCCTACGCATACACACACACACACACACACACACACACACACACACACAAACACACACACTTACTCTCTCTCTCTCTCTGCCGCTATCTATCTATCTACCCAGCTACCTACCTATCAACCTACCTACCTACCTACCTACCTACCTACCTACCTACCTACCTACCTATATACATACATACATACATACATACATACCTATCTATCTATCTATCTATCTATCTATCTATCTATCTATCTATAAACGAAATGCGTTTATTTTTTCCCGCCAAATCTAATGCCGAGTAGGCGAAATCCTTTGAAGGGGAAGTGACATCATTCTTTTTTGCGCATGCGCGAAAATTTCTGCGCTGGTAGTTACGCTTAGAGTATAGACGTTTAGTACGCGTCGCCTGAGTTTTGATTTCACCGAATTCGACTAAGGGAGATATTGCATCAAGTTTTGCCGAAAGTTTGGTGATACTCAAGCTCAAACCACCCAGAAGATTCAGCAGGCCTCTGGCAATGATGCCATAGGCAAAACTTAATTCCATGAGTGGTACAAACTCTTCAAACATGGCCGTGCCTCAGTGCAGAGCGAAGCACGCTCTGGCAGGCCATCTACAAACTGAAAGGAAGAGCTAATTGAGAAGGTACGACGAATAGATATGGAAAACCGTCGTGCAACAATCCAGGAAATTGCTCACAAAGTGGGAATAAGTACGGATCAATGCATTTAATTTTAACGGAGGATATATATGTGACTGTTTAATCATGGCACGTACAAAAGAATCCTTGTAACTGTTCAAATTTCAAAGAGGCCGTATTGTGGGTCAATCTGAAGGTGGACTTAGCGTAAAATCGCAGAATACCTTGGGATTCCGCTTTCTACAGTTAATAGGGTGATTGTGCAATTCATCAGGGAGGGGAAGGAGTCTACATCACCTCGCCCAGGTCGACCAGGACCATCTGCTTTGTTTAGTGAAGTGTGGAGGATAATCCTTATTGCAAGACCTCTGACATAGCGAAACAGGTTGATGTCAGCCCCAGGACAGCTGTCAGTTGTCGCCACAAACTTGGCTACTATGGCAGAGCAGCAACAAGGAAGCTATTTCTTCAACCAATCAATATCAAGTGGGGAAACGATTGGGCCAGTGAGATGATGCCGCTAGCATTTTGAGAAACTGTCATATTCTCTGATGAGTCCAGATTTGCTGTATTTTCTGACGGTGGTCAAGTGTGGGTCTGGAGACTCTGTGATCAAGAATTTGACACGAAAAAGTTGCTGCCAACAATGAAACTAGGTAGCTATTCTGTGATGGTCTGGGGAATAATTTTGTTTATTGGTCAATCAGTTAGCGGAGTGTAATGGAATCATAAACTCAGATAAATATGTGTCCATATTGCAGAAAGGTCTCTTTCCAGTCTTCTCCAATGGTGAAATGATTAAAGAAGACTCTTTATTTATAGAAGATGGGGGCTCCTTGTCACATGGTTAACAAGACCCAAGAGTGGTTGGAAAAGAATGGCATTAAAAAACTTCCATAGCCAAGCCAGTCACCAGATATGAACCCTATTGAATACCTCTGGGACATAATAGAGAAAGCACATCGTAAAAAGAACAAGAAAGCATCCTCAAAGTCAGATCTTTTGAGATTACTGTATGAAACTTGTCCAAGAAATTCCTCAAGATAATATTCATCATCTGCTCAGTACCATGCCTTAGGATCTTTGCATTGAAAAATGCAAACGGAATGTCTACAAATATCAGATATTCACATTATAATGATTAATAAATAATTTGATTGTATAATTTCAGATTCAAATAAATTTTAATGATTATAAAGGTGTCTATTTACTTCTGTCATGTGTGTGTGTGTGTGTGTGTGTGTGTGTGTGTGTGTGTGTGTATGTGTATGTGTGTGTTTTATATATATATATGGCGGCGAGCTGGCAGAAACGTTAGCACGCCGGACGAAATGCGTAACCGTATTTCGTCTGTCGTTACGTCCCGAGTTCAAATTCCGCCAAGGTCGACTTTGCCTTTCATCCTTTCGGGGTCGATAAATTAAGTACCAGTTAAGTACCAGCACTGGGGGTCGATGTAATCGACTTAATCCGTTTGTCTGTCCTTGTTTGTCCCCTCTATGTTTAGTCCCTTGTGGGTAATAAAGAAACATATATATATATATATATATATATAAATTAGTAATGCAATACAAAGTATTGCCTTCCGGTAAATATCGGTACTTAGTTGTGCCATTTATTTACTACTTTGTATATATATTATAATATATATATATATATATATATATAAGAATATAGGCAGGAGAGTAATCTTCGCAACTCAACTTTTTCCAGAGGATATGAAAGTCGGTCGGTATTTCCATGAAGGTACAGGTTTTTAGTTAAAATCCGATGTAAATCCAGGCGACATTTTGGCAGTGTTGTGAATGACGTATTTATATTGTAAATGTGTATATAGAGCGAGGAAGTATGATGGACATGAATGGGTTTTGTGAGTGGGTGTATGAAAAAGAGAGAGAGAGAGAGGGAGAGGAGTGAGAGAAAGATAAGAGAGAAAGGATTAGAAAATAAGATAGTGATAAAAGGGAAAATAAGAATAAAATAGAAATAAAAATAATGAAATTTAGAATAAAAAATAATAATGAAAATAAAAGATGAGGTAATGACGAAGTATCGTAAATGGATTTTGTGAGTGAGTGTGTACGGGAGAGGAGAAAGGGAATAAGAATAAAATGAGATAGAGGTAAAGAATAATAAGATAAAAAATAAATAAAGGAAAGTAAAGGTAACGATTTAGATATGTCAATATTGTATGGGAGTTTGGGGTTAAGCATTAATGTTTCGGTAGATTTGGGGTGGAAGGCCAATCTGGGTAAGGTTATAAGCTCAATAGTTTACTGCAGATTTTTAAAATTGTTATTTGAAGCTTCATAGGTATTAAATAATATGAGATAAAGGATTAAGAATTAAAACCTAAAATTGAAAATTAAAACTGAAAATAAAAATTTAAAATTTGAACTTAAAATTACAAACTAAGAAAACTAAAGTCAAAAGCTTATAAAAAAAAAAAAAAAATTGAAGTTAGTTAGTTTCTAAGATAGTTATGTTGATAGAGAAGTACGGGAAAAAAGATATATAGTTATATATATATAGATATCTAGATATATCTAGATATAGATATATACATACACATATAATATATGTATATATATATGTATATATATATAATATATATATATATATTCTATATATATATATACGCACCCGCGCACCCCACACCCACCCATACCACACACCCTATAATGTATATATAGGCGTTTCTCTTCTACCCCAAATGTTGTGGTGTGACAACCGTCAGTATTATCACTTTTTCAATGACCATTTTATTGTGATTGCATTTTGGTGAAAGTGGTTATTCGAAATTGCTATCCCTTTTTTTAGATTCTTGCCCTGATGTAATCTTGGGGCTTGGACAGCAGAACGTCAAGTTTTTTTCAGATTTACCCTTAATCCATGTAGATTTTTCAGATGTTTTGCCAAGACATTAGATAGCTGTGGACATTTGAATCCCAATCTATTGCAGTACATGGTCATCACACTTGACGGGATGGGTGGGACATTTGGAACAATGCAGTGACCAGCAGTTCAGGTGCTGGTATGACAAAGTTTGGTGTCAACCTCTCTAGGATATTCCATACATATATCCTTTCCTACTCTAGGCACAAGGCTCGAAATTTTGGGGGTGGGGGCCAGTCGATTAGATCGACCACAGTACGCAACTGGTACATAATTTATCGACCCGGAAACGATGAAAGG
>NC_043014.1:29179956-29187456 GCF_006345805.1 Octopus sinensis | reverse complement strand
GAGAGTGCTTGTCATTTACATCCAGCGTTCAACAGCTACTTAATTTATCAATCCAGATGATGAAAAGCAAAGTCGACCTCAGCAGAATTAGAACTCAGAACGTAAGACGGACGACATGCCAGTAAACATTTTGCCCGGTGTGCTAATGATTCTGTTAGCTCTCTGCCTTAATAATAATAATAATAATAATAATAATAATAATAATAATAATAATAATAACAATAATAATAATAATAACAACAATAATAATAATAATAATAATAATAAAATAATAATAATAATAATAATAATAATAATATAATAATAATAACAATAATAATAATAATAATAATAATGATAATAATATAACAATAATAATAATAATAATAATAATAACAATAATAATAATAATATAATAATAATAATAATAATAATAATAATAATAACAACAATTATAATTCTTTCGTTATTGGCCACTAGAGCCGAACACAAAACATGGATGACCATACACAGAGGTGAGGTTAAACGTGTAAACAGTCAACAAACACCACGATTAACAAAGAGATCAAATCAACAATATGCTTCTCCAGTAGGGGGGGGGTTCCATCGTAAGGTGACCAAAGGGACCTGACGCACTTTGGACCCCTTAACACCAATGGCTCCTCGGGAAGGCATCTTCATTTATCCCTTCCATCTGGCCTACAGGCGCACACTTAGAGCAGGCCCATTCACGAGGGCCATTCTTGTCACATTCACCCACCTTTCAACGAACTTACTGGGTGACAGTACCTCCCTCTCCAGCTTCACTTCCCTTTTCAGCAGGGAACCTGAATAAGTCAATGAGACCTTGGCCAAAGAGGAATGTACCTTCCTTCAACTCTTTCAATCGCGTCAACCCTTTCAATCGCGTCTATCTCACAACCTCTTTTGCTATAGCAACCAGTCAGAGAATAATTGCTCTCTCTTCCCGACCAAAGGAAGGGGGCAGGGCAATCTTCACGATGGACTCAGACGATAGCCGGATCCATCCTATACATGACAATAACTTTTCGACAAAGCTCCACAAGTCAGCAATGGGCAGACACAGCACGAGGGCATGCAGAACGGTTTCATTACTCCATGTGCATCTCGGACAAGCCCGACTGACTGCACACCTTTCTGACAGCACCCTCGGTAGCACCGCCAGGCCAAGGATTTCTGGAAGTTATCCATAGTTCCTGTTCCGAAGGTCCTCTGGAAGAGACCAGCCAGTTGATTGATCCCTCTCGACGTCGTCGCTCTTGCCCTCCACTAAACCCCTACAGAACTCCAAGGTGGAACTTACACCGGCCGCATTGCCTGACTGGCCAAGGGCTGTGAGCGCTTGAAGACACTCTAAATGCCAAGCGCCCCGCCTCGATTTACGCTTGATCCAGGGTGTAGCTCTTTCAAGGAGATGCGCTGCGGAAAAGCGCATTCAACAAACGGCGACCACACCTGCTCAACGTTAAGGTATCGCTGGAGATGTAGCAGCTTCAGCGCATGTTTGTACATACTCAGCTACGACTTGCCCAGTTATCCACACAATGAGCGCTGACAGCAAATGGACCGTCTGACAAGCGGTACCTGTCCCCTCCACAGGAAACGGAAGAGCAAACGCACTATCCCGTACAGCCACGAAGCGGGTCATGGGACGACAGTCAGGCGGTAGTAAATGACAGATGTGATGTACGCATTCGCCGCCTCCGCTCGACCCTTCAGGAACAACTTCCTCTTGGCCCATTTCTGCTGTGAGACTGGCCACCCTGTCTGTCACCTCGCCCCAGTTCTTGTCCATTTGGAGATACGGAGCGAACCAGACCCCGAGCAACTTAAGAGGTTCTTCTGTCCAGCGCCCCACTACGCTGTCGGTTGGCATGAGCCTGCCTCTCCAGGTGCCGATCTTCAAGCCCACTGACTTCTCTTGGTTGATCATTGCTCCTGTCACCGCTTCGTATTCCCTTAGGGTAGTGCCGACCATCTCCATTTCCGAGATGTCTGACACTATCACGGTGACGTCGTCCGTATACACGAACACGAAATTTCTGCATCCCAGTACATAGAGAAGGGGTGAGAGTGGACATCCCTTACGGATCGAACGTGCATTTACTTTCACCACCGAACAGATGTCACTGTACATTGCAGCGATCCAGCCTCTGAAAACAGGACCGAAACCAGCCACTTTGAGGACAGCCTCCAAGTACTGATGGTCGTCCCTATCAAAAGCTTTCTATTGATCCAAATGCACCAGGGCCCCACCCACGCCAGGTTCTTAACCAACCCTCTCTATGGTGTATCGCGTGAGGTGGAGGTTGTCGTGTATAGTTCTGCTGGTGATAGCGCAAGTCTGTGCATCACCCAGCAGTTTGTCAACGACAAGCGCCAACCTCTTTGCTAGCACTTTGGCCAAAATTTTGTAATCTGTATTTAACAAAGTTACCGGCCTAAAGTTATCAACAACGTTCCCCTTATTCGGAACCCTTTCTCAGTAGCGTCACTACACCTCGGTTCATAGATCCGGGTATTCTCCCATTCTGCGACCAGTTGCCGTAGACGTTTCCCAAAAGCTCACCAAACAAGTCTGGTATATGTATATAAGGCTCGAAGGACAGACCATCCAATCCCGGAGACCTCTCCCTCGTGCAACTTGCCAAAGCATCACGTATCTCTTCAGCTGTTATCGGCATTTCGCAGAACTCCACGTCCCTGGCCGACAGTCGTGGCATACCATCATGGTAGAAAGTAAAGGTCACCTCCGCCTCCGGGCCACCACGCTTTCCATACAGTTCAGCAAAGCACCGCTGAAATTCCGCACAAATCTGCTTCGACTCGTGTATCATCCGCCCGCCCCGATATCTCAAAGACCGAATTGTAGTTCTATTACCACGTTGCGCCTCGGCCACTCGGGCCCATCGAATGGATTTTGTTTTCACCTGCTTTAGAGCACACGCCTTAGGTCTGACAGTGCCACCTTCATGCTTGGTGTTGAAGAATTGGTTCTGAACCAATCTCGCTACCAACACGTCGGTTGCTATGCCTCTACTGAGCGCCTCTTCTAATTTCTTAACTAGGTCTCCCTCTACTCTAGTCTTCTCTATCGCTACTTCTCCGATGAATTCTACAGCTTCTACTCTAATCGCCCGTTTTAGAGCCCACCACCAACGGTTATTGACGACTGCACCTGTCAACTTTCGATGGACGAACTTGCTAAGCCGGTCTCTGAAAGCTTGACGCGCCAAGAAGGGCGCGTTCAGTTTCCAGTATCCGGGTTTGTGCCTATGGAGCCTATCTAGGCCAACAGTACAGAGCACAAATTTGTGGTCTGTGTAGTTAAATTCAAATTGTGGACACTCTATGCTATTCCTATCAGCTGGCCTACAAAATACCCTATCTAGATAAGACCTGTCCGTGTTTACCGTTTGTTGGATTCCTCCCTTTTTTTCTGTGTCTCTTTCTTGTTTTCTTTTTGTTGGCTTTTGGGCTTACCCCTCATCATCCCTTGGATGCGGGGAGGAGTCCGTGTCTCATATGTTTTATTCTGGTGTTGTTTGTTCTGCTACTCTTCTAGTTGTTGTTTCTCCTGTTAGTGTAGCTTCCGCCACTGCTGCTGGTGTTACTCCCACTGCCACTTTCACTGTAACACCTACCTGCTTTGTTCCTTTGGTTTCAATTCCCTAGCCTTTTTGTTGTTGTTGTTTTTGTTGACTCATGGGTTGTGGTGCTTTCGTTTGCACATTTCCTTCAGCCCTTCTGTTCTAATTCTGTGGGCAGAAAAACTATAAGTGACCCGTTGAACCACAATCGTGTCACCTCGGCCTTCTACCCTCCGCGTTCATCCCTATTTCAAATCGATTCGAGAGGGAAATCAGGTCTGGGATTTTCTCTAACTGCTCGGGCTTCACGTGGAGAAGAACCTCCAAGGTAGTCCCGACCCAATTCACCCTCCTCGATCTTTTAACATCCAGGAGATTCTCTCCGCCGTCCGTACAAATACAGGCGAGTATCCACCATAAATCCAGGCTTGGTGGGACTCCAGGTACCGTAATTCGCACTGCCCTTCTTCCCTTGTACGATGGGAAGAGGGCGTTTTCCTCGGTGCGACGCTTGGTCACCGAGCTCTGTATCTCGTGCCCCTCAATCTTAAAAAGGACCTCTGCTCTGCTGTACTGCTTCTCTCTCGCAGTGTAGTGGGTACCCTGCCATATGTCTTTCAAGGCTTTTACCACCTGGTCGCGTTTAGCGTTTTTGAGTTTGCTTGTCTTTATGCTCAAACACCTGTAGACAACTCCAGCTATGGTGACAACAGCAACAACAATAATAATGATAACAATAATCCTTTCTACTATAGGCACAAGGCCTGAAAGAAGTTAAGTCGATTATATCGACCCCAATACTCAATTGGTACTTAATTTATCCACCCGAAAAGATGAAAGGCAGAGTTGATCTCGGTGGAATTTGAACTCAGAATGTAGTGCCAGAAGAAATACCACTAAGCATTTCGTCCGGTGTGCTAATGATTCTGCCAGCTTGCCGCCTTAAGGATGAAAAACGAAGTCGACTTCGGTGGGATTTGAACGCAAAACAGACAATCGAAAGAAATTCCGCTAAGCATTTTATCCAACGCTCTAACGATTCTACCAGCACATCACGCAATTTCAAATTTTCGCACAACGCCAGCAATTTCTTGTCGACGTGTTATGTCGATTACGTCGACCCCAGTATTTCGATGATACTTAATTTATCGACCCCAAAAGGAGGAGAGCAAAGTCGACCTCGGCGGAATTTGAACTCAGAACGTGAAGACGGACGAAATGCCAGTAAGCATTTTACCTGGTGTGCTAAGGTTCTGCCAGCTCGCCGTCCTAGTACTAGTGGTAATGATAATGATCGCATTATTGGTGGTAGTAATAATAGCAGCAACAGTTTACTGGTAGTGTGAGTGGTATTAGTGATTACGGTAGTAGTAGTAGTAGTAGCAGCAGTATTACTATTATTATTATTATTATTATTATTATTTTATTATTATTATTATTATTATTATTAGTAGTAGTAGTAGTAGTAGTAGTAGTAGTAGAAGTAGTTGTAGTCTAAGTAGTAGTCGTAATGGTAACAATAGCATTGTTGATTGTCTTCATTCACGTAACAATAGTGTTAAGTGGTAGCCTCAATAGTAACGGCAGTGTTAATGGTTGTGGCGACGGTGGTGTTGATGGTGCTCATGGTGGAGGGTTGGCGGTCGAGAAGGTAGTTCTGATAGTGGTGGTGGTGGTGGTGGTGTGGTGGTGGTTGTATGGTGGTCGTAGTGGTCGTGGTGGTAATAATTGTGCCAAGATTTGTAATAGTCGTATATTAGAAGCAGTGTTAGTAAGTGTTATTAGTAGCATGGCAGTGTTAATGTTGTAGTAGTAGGTGGTAATTATAGCGGCAGTGTTAATGGGGTGGTGGTAGTGGTGGTGGTAGTGTTGGTGGCAGTGGTGGTAATAATTGTGGCGAGATTCGTCGTGGTTGTATATTAGCAGCAGTGTTAGTAAGTGTTATTAGTAGCATGGCAGTGTTAATGTTGTAGTAGGTGGTAATTATAGCGGCAGTGTTAATGGTGGTGGTGGTAGTGGTGGTGGTGGTGGTGGTAATAATTGTGGCAAGATTTGTCGTGGTGGTATATTAGCAGCAGTGTTAGTAAGTGTTATTAGTAGCATGGCAGTGTTAATGTTGTAGTAGGTGGTAATTGTAGCGGCAGTGTTAATGGTGGTGGTGGTGGTGGTTGTTGTGGCGGTGGTGGTAGTATAGTTTTAGCAAAGATAGGGGTACTGGTGGTGACAGTGTTGATAACAGTATAGTGTCAGCGAATGGTGGTGGCGGCGGCAGTGATAGTGACGGCAAGATAAGAGGAGGAGTGGTGGTGGTAGTGGAGGAGGTGGTTAGTGGTTGTGTAGTGTAGTGTCAGCAAAGATAAGGGTACTGGTGGTAGTGGTGGAGAATATGGTGCCAGCGTAGGTATGTATATATGGTGGAGGTGATGGGGAGGTGGTGGTGGTGGTAGTGGTGTTTGTAGTGTTAATGTAATGTCTGTATATAGGTGATGCAAGGGACGATGCTTAGTAGTGGTTGTAATCTTACTGGTGGTGGTGGTGGTGTGGTGGTGGTGGTGATAATAGGGGTATTGTCTACGAAGGTGTCTGTGTTTGTGCAGTGTCAGCCAGTAGTTGTGGTGTTGGTGTTGGTGGTGGTTGCGGTGGCTGTGCTGGCGGCGGCGGCGGTGGCGGTTGTGATTGTGTTGGTGGTGGCGGCTGTAGTGGTAGTTGTGGGGGTGGTGGCAGTAGAGATGGTAGTGGCGGTGGTGGTGGTGGTGGTGGTGGTGGTGGTGGTTGTGCTGTAATGTCGGCGAAGGTAGTAGTGGTGATAGTGAAAAGAATAGAAAAAGAGAAAAAAAAAGAACATTATTACCTCCCCTCCCTCCGACTTTGTCTGGACTGCAGCCGGAATGTGATGGTGGTGGGGAGAGGAAGATACAGAGGAGAAAAGAAAGAAATAAGAAAGAGGGAGAGAGTGATATGTGAGAGAGAGAGAGAGAAGGGGAGGGAAAGAAAGAGAGAAAGGAAAGCGAAGAGAGTGATATGTGTATGAGAGAGAGAAGGAAAGAAAGAGAGCAAGAGTGATATGTATGTGTGTGTGTATGGATGTTAGAGAGAGAGAATGAAATGTACGTGTGTGTGAGAGAGAAAGAAAGAAAGAGAGAGAGAGAGGAAAGTGAGAGAGAGAGAAAGGAAGAAAGAGAGCAGTACGTAACAACGTTTAATACCTATAGAGATATCACGCAATACACATTACAAGATTCACATACACATACACAAATATACCCCACACGCCATATATATATAGGTGTGCGCGCGCATATGTGTGTGTATACACACACACACACACGCGCGCACACACGTACACACGCGCACACGCACACATATAGATAGATATTTGAGTGGGTATATTTGCCTATGCGTATGTGTATCTTGCATGTGTATTGCGTAATATCTCTATGTGTATTAAATGTTGTTACGTACATCTCTCTCTCTCTCTCTCTTTCTCACATGCATACCACACTCTATCTCTTTCTCTCCCTTTTCCTTTCATTCTCTCTCTCTCCTCTCTCTCTCTCTATCACGCACACACAGACATTACCCGCTTCCCTCCTCTCTCTCTCTCTATCACGCACACACAGACATTACCCGCTTCCCTCCTCTCTCTCTCTCTCTCTCTGTTAAACGTAGACACATCTGTGTGTTGTGTGTGTGTGTGTGTGTGTGTGTGTGTGTGTGTGTACGTGTTTGTGTGTGCGCGTGTGTTTGTGTGTTTAAATACACACTTAAGTTTGTGAATTTGTTGTCGGCGTGAACACACATACACACCGCTGCATAATGACATTGGCCCAACTTTATATATATATATAAATAACAGCACCGTCAGATACAACACCCACAAACATGTATTATATATAATACATATGTGTGT
>NC_043014.1:29134956-29174956 GCF_006345805.1 Octopus sinensis | reverse complement strand
TGTGGAAAAAGATATCTTTGTTTTCGATACATACATACGTACATGCATGCATAGGTACATACATACATAGGCGCAGGAGTGGCTGTGTGGTAAGTAGCTTGTTTACCAACCACATGGTACCGGGTTCAGTCCCACTGCGTGGCACCTTGGGCAAGTGTCTTCTACTATAGCCTCGGGCCGACCAAAGCCTTGTTAGTGGATTTGGTAGACGGAAACTGAAAGAAGCCCGTCGTATATATGTATATATATATGCGTGTGTGTGTTTGTGTGTCTGTGTTTGTCCCCCTAGCATTGCTTGACAACCGATGCTGGTGTGTTCATGTCCCCTTTACTTAGCGGTTCGGCAAAAGAGACCGATAGAATAAGTACTGGGCTTACAAAAGAATAAGTCCCGGGGTCGAGTTGCTCGATAAAGGCGGTGCTCCAGCATGGCCGCAGTCAAATGACTGAAACAAGTAAAAGAGTAAAAGAGATACATACATACTACATCATACATACACTATAATGTGTGTACGTACATATATATGTATACATATACATTAATACTACAGATAGATATACATATATATATATATGTTACACACACTCACACACACACGCACATATTATATATACATATGTATATATATATATATATATATATATATATATATATACTAAATATATATTATTATATATATATATATATATATAGATATATATATATATATATATATTATATATATATATATATATATATATATATATATATCTTATATATATATATATACGAAGAGAGAAGGGAAAGAAGTCAGAAAGAGGAAAATGCGTTTAAAGAGGGAACGAGATACAATAAGACAGCCGGAAAGAGTGAGAAAGAGGTTCTGTAAGAGGAAATGATACCTAAATGATATTGTTTTTAGCATTACGTCATAGAATGAAAGATGCATAGAGGAGAAGGTGTATGATGTGCAGAAAGTGGGAGTTGTGGGCAAAGAGAGAGAGAGAGGGAGAGAGAGAGAGAGAGAGAGAGAGAGAGAGAGAGAGAGAGAGAGAGAGAGAAGAGAGACAGAGCGAAATATGGCAGGGTAAATCTGTTATCTTCCTATCTCGCCCTTTCTATATATGCATTCATACATATACACTTACACACATACACACACTTATGCATATAGACTAACACACATACATACACTTATGAATATAGACTAACACACATACATACACTTATGCATATAGACTAACATACACACACACACACAAATACACACACAGAGTAGTACCTTGCACACGTTCCGAAAAATGCATCACTAAACGAAACAACGCTAAACGACGTCATTATAATGGTTTCAAATTTTGGCACAAGGTCAGTAATTTGAGGGTAGGCGGTTGAGCCGAATACGTCAACCCCAGTACGCAACTGGTACTTATTTTATCGACCCAGAAAGGATGAAAGGCAAAGTCGACCTTAGTAGAAGTTAAATGCAAAACGTAAAGACGGACGAAATGCCGCTAAGCACTTTGACTGGCGTGTTTTCGATTCTGCCAGCTCACCCCTTTAACCACCTTAGTGTTTAAACCGGCCAAATCTGGCCAATATATTCTATATGTTTTATATTCAAGCTGGCCATATCTAACCTCTCACACCTAACCTACAATGCCATTCTGAAAATGAACAATCACATCACTGAAACCTCAAAGCTATAAGATAATGCATGATTATTCAAAACAATTTGAGTGAAAAAGTATTACATTTAACAGAGTAATCTGAACACTAAAGGTTTAAGCAGGTCAGTATAATGACAAAAATATAGGTACAGAAATGACCAGATTATTTTTCAAAACATTTCAAATAGAGAAAATTTAATAAAAACCATTAAATGACAAAAAAAACAAAACAAAAAACAAAAACAAAACAACACAAAAAAAACAAAACAAAATGAAACGAAAAAAAGAACATCATAAAAATTCGCTTTCACACCATCCATGTACTTGATAGCTTTAGATAAACTTGCATAGTGTGGGATCGAAAGTCACGATGAAGTAGAAGAGTAAGTTATTAAGATATTATTAAATAGATCAAACCAATCAAATTTAATTCTCGATCACAAACCTACTACAGATGGTATATGCTAAATCCAGGGAGAGGATCCAAGCTTTAGTTCTTCCTGGCATGTCAGTTACTTTTCGACTATATACATCTAATGTCGTTTGAATTTTCTTAAGTCTCAGCAAGAACCCGTGATAGCAGGATTCAGACGTTTGTCTTTACCTTGGATATGTGCTCCCAGTTAAAATCGTGCTCATTGAACTAATTCATAATTTCCGCAAACTTGGAGAAACTCTATTACTCTTTTACTCTTTTACTTATTTCAGTCATGTGACTGTGGCCATGCTGGAGCACCGCCTTTAGTCGAGCAAATCGTCCCCATGACTTATTCTTTGTAAGCCTAGTACTTATTCTATCGGTCTCATTGCTGAACCGCTAAGTTACTGGAACGTAAACACACCAGCATCGGTTGTCAAGCGATGTTAGGGGGACAAACACAAACACAAACATATATACACACACACACACAAATACACACACAGAGTAGTACCTTGCACACGTTCCGAAAAATGCATCACCAAACGAAAAACGCCTAAACGACGTCATTATAATGGTTTCAAATTTTGGCACAAGGTCAGTAATTTGAGGGTAGGCGGTTGAGCCGAATACGTCAACCCCAGTACGCAACTGGTACTTATTTTATCGACCCAGAAAGGATGAAAGGCAAAGTCGACCTTAGTAGAAGTTAAATGCAAAACGTAAAGACGGACGAAATGCCGCTAAGCACTTTGACTGGCGTGTTTTCGATTCTGCCAGCTCACCCCTTTAACCCCTTAGTGTTTAAACCGGCCAAATCTGGCCCAATATATTCTATATGTTTTATATTCAAGCTGGCCATATCTAACCTCTCACACCTAACCTACAATGCCATTCTGAAAATGAACAATCACATCACTGAAACCTCAAAGCTATAAGATAATGCATGATTAATTCAAAACAATTTGAGTGAAAAAGTATTACATTTAACAGAGTAATCTGAACACTAAAGGGTTAAGCAAGGTCAGTATAATGACAAAAATATAGGTACAGAAATGACAGATTATTTTTCAAAACATTTCAAATAGGGAAAAATTTAATAAACACCATTAAATGACAAAAAAAAACAAAACAAAAAACAAAACAAAACAAAACAAAAAAAACAAAACAAAATGAAACGAAAAAAAGAACATCAGAAATTCGCTTTCACACCATCCATGTACTTGATAGCTTTAGATAACCTTGCATAGTGTGGGATCGAAAGTCACGATGAAGTAAAGAAGTAAGTTATTAAGATATTATTAAATAGATCAAACCAATCAAATTTAATCTCGAGTACACAAACCTACTACAGATGGTATATGCTAAATCCAGGGAGAGGATCCAAGCTTTAGTTCTTCCTGGCATGTCAGTTACTTTTCGAACTATATACATCTAATGTTTGAATTTTCTTAAGTCTCAGCAAAGAAACCGTGATAGCAGGATTCAGAACGTTTGTCTTTACCTTGGATATGTGCTCCCAGTTAAAATCGTGCTCATTGAACTAATTCATAATTTCCGCAAACTTGGAGAAACTCTATTACTCTTTTACTCTTTTACTTGTTTCAGTCATGTGACTGTGGCCATGCTGGAGCACCGCCTTTAGTCGAGCAAATCGTCCCCATGACTTATTCTTTGTAAGCCTAGTACTTATTCTATCGGTCTCATTTGCTGAACCGCTAAGTTACTGGAACGTAAACACACCAGCATCGGTTGTCAAGCGATGTTAGGGGGACAAACACAAACACAAACATATATACACACACCACACACACACATATATATATATATATATATATATATATATACATATATATACGTCAGGCTTCTTTCAGTTTCCTTCTACCAAATCCACTCACAAGGCTTTGGTCGGCCCGAAGCTATAGCAGAAGACACCTACCCAAGGCGCCACGCAGTGAGACTGAACTCGGAACCATGTGGTTGGTAAGCAAGCTACTTACCACACAGCCACCCCTACGCCTGTTAGTGAAGAATTCACTTGTAAAGATTCTTTATGGCATTTCTTCCACTAAAATAGTCTTCTAGCTCACTTTGGATGCGTTGCTATACTAACTCCAATATTTTCTCAGGGATAAACTCTTTCCCTGAAACTCAATAAACTCCTCCATGTCTTTCGCAATGACATCGCATCTTGCGTTCTCACCTCATTGTTCAGCTCAATTATGCTGTTAGTATTTCTTCCGAAAATTCTAAGAATTCATAGCAGACTGAGTTCATGCCGTTCTTGGTTACTTCGCCATAGGCTCTTTTGATATTATCCATGACTTTCGTGATAAAGTTGTTTAATAAGTTATTTAACTCGTCTATTTGTTCCTTCAGTATTGCTTGAAAGTGCGAACAAGATAGAAATAGCTCCCCTAAAATATGGGTTAAGGTAAAGAAGTCCTGTTTGGTGGCAGATGAAGTACTTCCACGGGAATGTAGATACGAAGAACATCGAGATTCTGAGGGTGGTGTACAATGGGCTCCCTAAATCTTTGCAAAGTATGTGCGCATCCATACGAGTGAATATCGGTCAGATTTTTTCAATTAAAAACATCCGATTTCGCCTTGAAAACCTTGTGTGGACACAATTTTTCCCTTTCATAGTTATAAGACACGTACACGCGCACACAAGCGCAAGCTTAGAGGGAACAAGTGGGTGTGGAACATTATCAGTCGTTGGCAATGCTTTAGGTTCATATCTTTTCGCTGATGGACAAAAGTGTGAAACAAACCACTATGTGAAGATTTCTATTGTCATCCAGGTCTTCTCGTTGGAGTTCCAGATCACAGGCAGATGCAACTTTCATATTTTTCACATATTCTTCATTCATTTCTTTTAGCCATTTTCATATTTTTCATATTCTGAATGATAAATGAGCAATAATATAAGCTTGAAGTCTCATGAAACATTAACGTTAAGGTAAACGCGTTTTCTTTCGGCCTCAAACACAGATGTGCATTTTTTACTCTCGAGATGTAAGTGCAGGATGGTATTCATTTTCAAAAAGAGTTTGTGCATTGAATAGAATTCGTGGACGATAGTTACCACACTCAATCCTTTTTACTCTTAAGAATTTGAAGAAATTCCATAGCTGCCAAGGTTTCTGAATATGAAGTTAAACCAAAGATACAGATTCTTTGTAGGTTACACCTTCGTTTGAATCTATATAATCAAAACCTGATAGCTAAGAATGTTTCTGAATTATTTCGTTCTCCTTGGAAGTGCCTGCAATTGATGCTTACTTTTACTTTTTCCACTGACATAAATTGGGTTAATGGTATGCTGCGTTGCCTTTCATTGTCCAGCCATATAGCAATAATATCTTCTATTTATTTCCTCCAAATATACCTTCTTCGAGATGGTAACTATTAACTATGTGGCCATGTTGAAAGACTTACCTTGTCTGACGTTCGCCAGCTGGCAATCGGCTCAACAATTTTGCTTCCAGTGTGATGATTTTCCTCGACACCTTAGATGAATATTAAGCATCTGTAGTTACAAGACCTTTTCCACTCATGATGCTCAAACGATTGTGTGAACAATTACGATGTCCATAAGATTGGGATTATGTGTGTGAATCATAATTTCCTACGTTCTTACGTTCCTTTATAATTTCGTTTGCTTGGAAAACAAGTGGCCTTTAATAATTCCATCTTTTAGAAAACCAACTCGTTGGTATTTGAAGGAAAACACTTTTATCTTCGCTTTACTTTCTTTCATATGGGAGCAGCCAGTAAGGTAACAACAGATGCAGTTTCTTGTCATCTTTTATGGTTTTAAAATTTTTATTGCATTTTTTTTTGGCACTACATATTTTATTCTTATTTCATAAATTGAAAACTTTAAAGAACAAGAATATAGTAGCAAGGGGTGAGAAAAAGAATGACAAGAAATGGGAAAAGTTTTAATTTTTAACAAAACTAATGCGCAAAAAGAGTCAAAAAACCTGAGCAAAAATATGCAGCGTACCTGCAGTGTCAAACAAGAAGTGAGCTGATACGTAGAGGGAACATGAATGGTAACCAACGTGCTGATTATATGCAACACCACCGAGAGAGAATGGTAGGTAGATAGCCAGTTAGATAGATAGATAGATAGATAGATAGATAGATAGATAGATAGATAGATAGATAGATAGATAGATAGATAGATAGATAGGTAGATAGATAGATAGATAGACAGATAGATAGATAGACAGACAGATAGATAGATAGATAGATAGATAGATAGATAGATAGATAGATAGATAGATAGACAGACAGACAGACAGACAGACAGACAGACAGATAGATAGATAGATAGATAGATAGATAGATAGATAGATAGATAGACAGACAGATAGAAGAGGCTGGACAAAATAACTTTAACAATAGTGGAGAAATCACCAGGGAGAACTTCGAGAAAGGACTCAAATACAACGTGTCAACGTGGATGAAGACGCAGTTGCTTAATTGACAACCGCAAAGACAAGTTACTGCATCCGTAATAAGACATCAGAATGAACATTTTCTCGCTGTAATGTCAATCTAGTCTGTTATCACAACAATATCATAAACACAATGTTTATTAAGATATACAAATTTATACTTATAGATTTTTTTTCTACTTGTTTCAGTCATTTTGACTGCGGCCATGCTGGAGCACCGCCTTTAGTCGAGCAAATCGACCCCGAGACTTATTCTTTGTAAGCCCAGTACTTATTCTATCGGTCTCTTTTTGCCGAACCGCTAAGTGACGGGGACCTAAACACACCAGCATCGGTTGTCAAGCAATGCTAGGAGGACAAACGCAGACACACAAACACATACATATATACGACAGGCTTCTTTCAGTTTCCGTCTACCAAATCCACTCACAAGGCATTGGTCGGCCAGGTGCTATAGCAGAAGACACTTGCCCAAGATGCCACGCAGTGGGACTGAACCCGGAACCATGTGGTTGGTAAGCAAGCTACTTTATTTCATATAATTTGCCATTTAGGCATTTACAAAGAGGGGACAAACAAGGACAGACAAATATAAAGGGTGAAGTAGCTTAACACAGTTACAATTTTCGAATGAAATTACGGATAAGATTATAAACAATGAATTTTACGAAGGCAATGTTTAAAAATATAATGATCGTGTCGAAGGACGGACACCCAGCCATCCGGTAGAACCTTTACTTTCTGATCCGGTCACACTTACCTGGTGCCAAACATACCCATCTTGTATGCCACAGGCTTCCATCTTTTCGCAAACATATCTCGTGACAGACACCTCTTCTCCAGCCTGATTTTGCGACTGAGGTGGTAACTAAAAAAGTTAATCAACCCCTGGCCGGAGACAAAGGTGCCTGTCACTATACCTTTCGTACGCGTCTTCCATACTGTTTCTTTCAGTATGGCTACAACACAGAAAAAACAAGCCTTTCTTTCCCTGTTAAGGAAAGGGGGCGGCACAGTCTCGATGATAGACTCAGCTGATAGCTGTACTCTTCCCATCACTGACAACAGTTGTTCAACAAAAGCTATCAGTCCCGATAACTCCGGACACTCCACGAATGCGTGCAAGACGGTCTCCCTATCCTGCTCACATCGCGGGTATGTCGGCGAGACGGCACTACCGAGCCTTGACAGCTTGTCGCGAACAGGTAAAGCCGCACGGAAACACTGCCAGGCCAGGGATTTCTGGTAATTATCCAGATACCCCGGCCCGAACGTCCTCCGGAACAGGTTGACCAACTGATTTTCATCGTAGCCCAGGGTCTCCCCCAAGGCGTCTTCGGACTTAATCTCCACTAACCCGCTATAGAAATCCGTGGTGGAACTCCTGTTGCCGGCGTTGCCCACCCGAGATAGTAGCTGGAGCGCCTGACGGCACTCCAAATGCCATTCACTCAGTTTAGGTCTCCGCTTGATCCATGCACCGATGTCCGTTAGGGATGTTAACTGGGGAAGGTAGAACCGGACGTGCGGTGACCACACCTGCTCTCCATCCAGGTAAAGCCAGAGTTGCCTCAACCTTAACGCGAGTTTTCGCATCCTCAGCCAAGGCATCCCTAGCCCACCCTTTAGCGGTTTCTGGCAGCAGACAGAGCGCTTTACAAGTGGCTTTCCTCCTTTCCACAAAAATTGGAAAAGGATTCTCTCCAACTTGTTCAGCCACAAATCGGGGCAAGGCACCACGGTCAGACGGTAGCTGATTACTGATGCTATAAACATCTGCACCACCCCCGCCTTCCCTAGCAGGGATAACGCCCGCCCAGACCAGGTCTGGGTTAGAGTGGTCACCTTGTTGGCCACCTCACTCCAATTTTTCTCAATCTGGAGGTCTGGCCCGAACCAGACTCCGAGCAGCTTAACAGGACCTTCCGTCCAACGCCCTACGACGTTATTGGACGGCATCGGCTTGCCCCTCCAGGTGCCGAGTTGCAAACCGACCGACTTGTCCTTGTTAACCTTTGCTCCTGCCACCGCCTCGTAGCTTTTGATGGCCTCTTCCACCACTGGAAGCTGGCCTTCGTCTGCCACGATGATGGAGGTGTCATCCGCATACGCGCGTAGCTCCTCTTCCACACCATAGATCATGCGGCGCGCCCCCTAGTGCCTCCAACTTCCGCAGCAAAGGCTCAAGAGCCAATACGTATAGGAGCGAGGACAGGGGACACCCTTGACGAACTGAACGCTCGATCCTGAACGGCTTCGAAAAGGAACCGTTCACCTTGACTACAGACTCAATGTCGCTATACAAAGCAGCGATCCAACCTCGAAAGGTCGGGCCTAGGCCAGCCTCTCCGAGGACCGCCGCCAGGTACCTATGGTCGACCCTATCAAATGCTTTGGACTGGTCTAAATGTACCAGTGCTCCCCCTGCGCCAGAAAGCTTCCCCACCCTCTCTAAGGAGTAGCGTATAAGGTGGAGATTGTCGTGGATCGTTCTGCCGGTGATAGCGCACGTTTGCGCTTCCCCGACAAGTTTGTCCACGACCCGCGCCAACCTTTTTGCTAGCACCTTGGCCAGAATCTTTAACTCTGTGTTTAACAGAGTTATGGGCCTGAAGTTCCCTATCTCGTCCCCCTTGTTCGGGTCCTTCCTGATCAACGTCACCGCCCCCCGGCTCGCAGACTTGGGAATTCTCCCATTCTGCTGCCAGTTGGCGTAGACGCTAGCCAGCAGGTGCCCGAACAAGTCTGGCATACTTCTATAAAATTCATAGGGCAGACCATCGAGACCCGGCGACTTCTCCCCGGGGCACTTGCCCAACACCTCGATTACTTCCTCGGCTGTGATTGGCCCTTCACAGCACTCAGCCTCTCGTGTCGAGAGGCGCGGGCCACCAGACAGGAAGTCCCTAAGGGCCTCACCATGATCCAGCGTCCCGCACCTCCCGAACAACTCGGCGAAGTGCTTGTGAAGTGCCTCACACATCTCGTCCCGCTTCTTGATCGTGCATCCGTTTTCATCAACAAGAGACCCAATTGTGGCATCGTTTCCACGCTGTGTTTCTATCGTACGGGCCCATCCGGCAACATTAATTCCCTCACGGCTCAATGCTCGTACTTTAGCCCGGACTCTACATCCCTCATGTTTGGTTTTGAGGTGACGGTCTAATGCCGTTCTCGCCGCTAAAATGTGAGATGCAGAGCCCAACCTCAACGCCTCCTCTAAGTTCTTAACTAGTTGCCTTCTATTCTAGCCCTATCTTCTTAGTTGTTTACTAAATCTAATGGACTCGAATCGAATGGCTCTTTTGAGGGTGAACCACCACCGGTTGTTAACCACGGCTCCGGTTAACGCCCTCTGCACTAACACCTTAATCCGGCTACGGTATGCCTCGCGTGTCAAAATAGACTTGTTCAGCTGTGCTATCTATGTCCAGTCTACACGTGACCATTCTATGGTCAGTATAGGGCACCTGGACGAGCTGTGGACAACTAAAACTAGACTTATCTCTAGTTCTTATCACTATCCTGTCTAGATAAGACTTGAACCTTCCGTCGCCACTCATCCAGGTCCACTCTGGGACGTTCGGATGGTCAAGTCTGTAACGATCTGCCAGCTGAAACCGCTTAAGCAGATCCACGAGACGTGAGTTCACTTTCCTATAGATCGAGCCAACGCTATCGATGTGTACGTCAACGATAGCATTAAAGTCCCCTAATATCACTAAAGTCTTCGACGTCACGAGAAAGCCCTCTAGGCGCCGATAAAAATCAGTTTGGAAACCTCTAGCACAAGGTACATAGAGTCCGATCAACCTGAAGGCCTTACTGCTGTATGTCACATCAAGGACGACCAGCCCACCTTCTGGGTCTACATAGACTGTTCTTGTCTGTAGAGCCAAGTCTTTACGGATCAGTACCACTACGCCCCCTCGCCCTCCGGTCTGGCCAGGAGACATGATTTTCTCGTAGCCATTCAGGAGAGGCGAGAAGGTTTGTAGGCTGTCCAGCTTGGTCTCTGTAGCAACCATCACATGTATATCATGTGATCTGAGGTCGTCGAGGAAACAAGCCTGCTTCCACTTCGAACTCAGACCACGCACATTTAAACAACCAAGGTTAAGCGAAGCCATTACAAAAAGTAAAAGTTCTACTTACATTTCGTTGGAGAGGTGGGGGCCGACCTCACCACACGTTTGTGGGCCCCTTCTTTCTCCTCTTTCTTCAGATAGTCCGGCAAGTTCGCGATATGCCGGATGGCGTTTGGGTGTCTGTCTTTTAATTGTTTGAACGTTGTTTCCGCAATCCACGCGTGTCTATTTCGATCTTTGTATTTGTTGTACAGTCTTGCTGACTGATGCTGAACCACAATATCGTTTATGTATTTGTCTTGTGTGTCGAATTCAATTAATATGAGTTCATTTTCTTTTTTGTCTTCTTTTTCTGGGCCAGTTGAGCGGGATTTTTTTTTCCGTGTCTGTGGTGTATCTTTGTTTTTATTATTTTTTGTAGGGGATGTGGACGGGGATGCTGCACGAATTCTTTTACGAACTGGTGTAAATCCCCCCTCTGATACCTCCATGGTATCGTCTGGGGTAGCAATAGTTTGTTCGGTAGGCGCCGCAGTTTTTAGGGGGTGGGAGGTTTTAATAGTGTAGGGGTTTGTGAGTGCGAGGGCTGGGTTTTTTCTTCAGTCTGTTTTGGGGTTGGCACCGTAACAGCAGGAGTGGGATTTTTTGTTTTTGTAGGGGTAGGTGTGTTTGCAAGGGTAGGGACTTTTTTATTATCTGAGGGGCCTGGTGTCTGCGGTTTCTTTTGCTTGTCTGGACAGTCTACACGAATGTGGCCCTTTTTGCCGCAGGCGTAACAGGTGGGTTTTCGGCCTTCGACCTGTACCCTGAGGGCTACGTTCTCGCCCACGAGCACCCTCTCAGGTCCTCCGCTGTTCCTTGAATTAATATATTAATGTTACGCCCGAGCCAAAATCGAGGGGTAGAGCATGTTACTTGTAGTATTTTTATTTTGTCCGCCCTTTTATATAACAGGGCGGCCACTACCTCTACCGGATCTACTTCCGGCGGGGCTTCTACAATCCTGACCCGGGACGTCCTGCGTCCCCTATAGCTTGGGAAAAGTACCACCTCCTTGGTTTTTAGGGGGTTCACAGAATGCCCGCGGGCCATTTCTTCCCCCGAGAAGCGGACATCCACAGTGCCATATGCCCGTCTCCTGGCGACGTACACGATGTCCTTCCAAATCGGGGACAGGCATTTCTCGATGGTGCTTTTTTCAAAGTGTTTGAACCTTCTGCTTTGTGGACAGAAAGTTTTAAACACTACGGTCCGCTTCTCGGTCTCCACGATACTGGCGGAGGGTGATATTTTAACATCACCACCCTCCTCTTGCATTCTTTTAAATAGCTCGACGAGCTGGTTGACATCGATGTCAATGTTCTCGGTAGCCACTGCGGCTACCGCAGAAAATTTTGAGTGTTACTTCGGCCTGTTTTTTCAACTAGGCTTGCCTATTTCCTCTATCCACCTGTTCAGATCTTTAGGGATAGTTCCCAATGTACCTATAACTACTGGGATACATTTTACCCTCACTTTCCATAGTATCCGTAATTCAATGGCTAGGTCTTGGTACTTTACTATTTTTCTATACTCCTAATATTGATTTTTTTCCTCATCTGGGATTTAAAGTCAATTATCTGGCACTTTCTACTCTCTTTATCTACTACTACTAAATCGGGGCTTCTAGTTTCTATTACTCTCTCAGTCCGAATGTTAAAGTCTCACATCTTGTATTTCTTACTTTCTAGTACTTTACTAGGTTCATGTTCATAAATCTATCAGTATATTCAAATCCTAGCTTTCTACATAACTCCCAGTGGATTACTCTCCTTAGGTTGTTATGTCTCTTGTTGTATTCTTTCTGTACCAGCATGCGACATTCACTTATTATATGAGTTACTATTTCCTCTTTTGATTTGCATAACCTACATTGGGAATCTACTTGGTTTTTCTCTATCTTGGCTTTTATCCAATCAGTCTTTAACGCTTGATCTTATGCAGCTACTAACAAACTTTCGGCCTCCTTTTTCAGGTTTCCTTTCTGCAACCATAAACATGTCTCACTACTACTATTTGCTGCAACGATCTTTGGGAACCTACCGTGCAACGCCTTATCCTGCCAGTCAGATAACTTCTGTTCTTTTTTCTGGTTTTTAACTTCGTTTGGGTTTTTGGTTTCTCTATGTCTTGCTGTGACTCTAGCAACTTTTTTCACTATTACCTACATAGGAGTCTATATCTGCTGTAGCTAATTCCACGCAGTCTTCTACTGTTATTAACCCTCTTTCACCTTCCTTTCTAGGTAAGTATAATCTTGTTACTCCTGCCCTTCACATTGAATTCATTCCTAGTTCTTCTGTTTAGCTTTGCTAATTCAATTTTTGTCCAATCTACATTAGCTGCTGAGTATTTAAGTAATAATATTGCCCAAGTATTTACAGCCTTCACTAAATTCGGACGACTTAGCTTTGACTTCATTAGCTTCCTCACCCTTCTGATGTACTCCTTCTCAATTTTCGTTTTCCTTTCTGTAGTTAGTACTCTGTCAGATTCTAATACTCCTAGATACTTTTAACTTTCTCCTTTCAATGATTTTAATGTCTGGTCATCTGGTAATTGGATGCCTTCGCTGTTGACTACCTGTCCCCCTCTCATGACTAATATTGCACTCTTATCTATACCAAATTCCATGCCTATATATTTGCTGAAGAGGCTTACAGTCTGTATTAAGGAATGTATCTTTTTTTCATCCTTACTAAAAAGCTTCAGATTATTTATGTAGAGTAGATGGTTAATTTTTATTCTAACTTTCGCTAAGAGTGTGTCACCTGAGTAGATATCTACTTACTATTTCTTCATGCTAAAGCTAATTAATTCTTTTACGTTATCTGCTATACTGAATATACTCA
This sequence comes from Octopus sinensis, assembly GCF_006345805.1. Classification (NCBI taxonomy): domain Eukaryota; kingdom Metazoa; phylum Mollusca; class Cephalopoda; order Octopoda; family Octopodidae; genus Octopus; species Octopus sinensis. The sequence continues at coordinate 29,161,440 of NC_043014.1, read as the reverse complement.
AACATTTAATTATCCATGACTGTGAGATCATGTCATAAGCTTTCTTATAATGTATCCATGTTATTGTTAGATTTTTTTTCTTTCTAGCTTTTACTTCATCTAGAACTGTTTTGATTATGTATAATAGATCATGCATTCCTCTAATCTTCTTCCTGCAACCTTCCTGTTCTTCTGGCAGTAAATTCTGGTTGGCAAGGTGCTCGTAAATGCTTTCTCAAAGTATTCCTGTTAACAGCTTCCACACTAATGGTAAGCAACTGATTGGTCTATAGTTGCTATCTGTATCACCCTTGCTTTTATCTTTCATAATGAGTACTGTCCTTCCTCTAGTCATCCAATCTGGTATTATTCCTCCAGTAAGACAAACCTGAAGTTGCTCCCTCAGCCTCCTAGGTAAACTATTAAATTTCTTTAGCCTTGAACTAAATCTGGTCCTGGGTCCTCCTAATTCGGCATTTTTCCTGAAATTTTCCTCATTAATGCATTAGTTAGTCTTAGAACTGACTGCTTTCTTTAACTATACTGCATCGCCGTTGTTGTTGTTGTTGCTGTTATTATTATTATTATTATTATTATTATTATTATTATTATTATTATTATTATTATTATATTATTATTATTAAGGCGGCCAGCTGGCAGAATCATTAGTACGCCGGGAAATATGCTTAGGGGCATATCGTCCGTCTTTTGCTCTGAGTTCAAATTTTGCCGGGGTCGATGGAATAAATAGCGTCTGGGCACTGGGTTCGATGTAACCGACTTGCCGTATTCCCCAAGATTTCATGCCTTATGCTTATAGTAGAAAGGATCCTTAATGTTTCCATTGCCACTTGACCATATGATTTGGGGTAGAGGTAGTCCAACATATCGTTTTCCGGTATACGATTGGCACATTATATTTTTCACTCGGAATAATAAGCTTGACTCAAGTAGGATTTCAAATACAATGTATTCTGGTGCTACACAAAGTCGGAAATACGTAAACATGCCCGATGTTTATCAAAAGCGGAACCGATCTTTTAAACAAATTGATGCAGAGTACGTATTGTCCATTGCAGTGCTGCGTGTGGACGAGCTTTAATTCAAATTGACAAAGACTCACACATCGCCACGTCAATTATTGATCTACATATGCTAAAGTAACGGTATGTCTAATGCACTGCGCAATATGTTGCAAACTGAGCAGGAGATGATTCTGAAGAGTAAAATTGTTTGTGTGAAATTCTGTTTCAAATTTGGAGAAGAAAATTCGTAGACTTTCCTATATTGCAGAATGCGTTTGGTACCAGTGTTTGAAATTAGGAAAAACATCAACTGAAGACAATTCAGCATTTGGACGAACTTCTATGGCATGAAATGCTGATCACATTGCTAAAATGCGTGCTGTGATCCGTAAAAAATCATAACCTGACTCTATTGGTGAAATTTCCGATGTTGAAAGCGTCAGTAAAAATTTATGCCACGCGATGTTAAATGAAACTTGAAAATGCATCATGTCGCAGGGAATTTTGTGGACTAAAGGGAACCGTATCACGTCACAGTCATGTTTGATCGGTTGAACGTTGATGAAGGCTTTCTGAATAGCGCCAAAACTGGGGACGGAATGTAAAGATACTTTTTGGATTGTTATCTCGGCTAAGTGCTGGTTGTTACAGAAAAGACGTGTTTTCCAACTAGGCATGAGGTTCTTGATTAGTGCCCCACAATCTCAGCTACACCACCACACGGCAAGAGCTTCGGATGTCAAAACAATGAGGTAGTCATTTCAGTGATTTGGCTCATGGCCGAGGTGATTTCCTACGTCAGAAGGGCTCAAATGTGAAGGTGATTTTTATTTTCATTGAAAGGGTGTCGTAGACCATGATTTTGTTCCACGTTGTCAGGCAATCAACAAAGCCTTTTACCTGAATACTATGAAACAGTACTGAAGAAGAGCGTCGGGTATCAACAAAAAACAAAAAAACTCAGTACGTCACTGCATGTCTGTGGTTGTTTTGACAAAACACGAGACGACTCTCATCTCCAAACCGCCCTCCTTTATGCATTTGACCCCTTGTTGGCCTGTTTGTCTTTTACTGTTGAAATTCAACCATAATAGTACTCGATTTCAGACGATAGAATTAGTTGGAGAAAAATTCACCCTACAACTGTGCAACTATTTCTGAAATTGCATCCCAAAACTAAAAGAAAAAAATCGTTATGAGCAGTGTAACAACATTGGTGAAGGGAACTATTTTGTAAGTAAACTAACAATTTATTGAAGTTTGCTTTCGTTTTGGACATACCTTGTACATACATGTATGCAATTATGTATATATTTATGTATGCGAACGAGAGTGTGCCGATAAGTTACTGGTTTTGGGTTTAACCCCCCCCCCCAAAAAAAAACAAGAGGATCAGTTAATTTGATTTTATTCAGTATATTCCCCTCTCAAATTCACCCACTTATTACGGCGGTCCTTCATTTTATTCTAAGCCCTGTAAAAGAAAACGGAAGGTTGGGTCTCTAACCGGCCCGCCGCGATACCCTGAAAACCAGGAACTTTTCAGCGCCTCATCGTATGTGTGTGTGCATGTGGCTATATATATATATATATATATATATTTATATATATATATAAATAAATAAACAGATAGATAGATAGATACATACATACATACATACATACATACATACACACATACATTACATACATACACACATACATACATACATACATACATACATACATACATACATACATACATACATACATACATACATACAAACATACATACATACAAACATACATACATACATACATACATACATACATACAAACATACATACATACATACATACATACATACATACAAACATACATACATACATACATACACACATACATACATACATACATACATACATACATACATACATACAAACATACATACATACATACATACACACATACATACATACACACTACATACATACATACATACATACATACAAACATACATGTATATACGTTCAATCACAATGAAAGCGAAAGAGAGAAAGAAAGGGTTGCTGCGTTAGATTTGTTTATGCACACACGCATAGACATGCACGTACACTCATACGTGTACACACACACACACACATACACACACACACACAGATAGTTAAAAGGGCAAAAGCAGGTTTACTGTGATGCCTGTTAGGATTGAACTCAGGACAGTGAGAAAACGCAAGGATTGACAATCGGCGTAGTTAACATCGATACTAAACAATTACAACAGATACAACGATGGCGCCTCTACGCCGTAGCACGATATGCTAGAAGTAGCAGCTAAAATCCCTCTTGTTATCTTGAAATTGGAGTAACACATTGGATAATGTCGTCCTAGATATACTATGTCCGAGGTAAGAACTGAATGGTTGTAGTTTGACCGTGTGTGATCATGGATTTGTTGAGTCTAAGAGAGCTATGGGACAAAATACCTATTTCTTTACTACCCACAAGGGGCCAAACACAGAGAGGACAAACAGGGACAGACAAACGGATTAATTCGATTATATCGACCCCAGTGCGTAACTGGTACTTATTTAATCGACCCCGAAAGGATGAAAGACAAAGTCAACCTCGGCGGAACTTGAACTCAGAACGTAACGGCAGACGAAATACGGCTACGCATTTCGCCCGGCGTGCTAACCATTCTGCCAGCTCGCCGCCTTGATGGGACAAATTACCGTCACCATCGCTGCCGCCGCCACCAGCAGCAGTAGCAACAACAAGAAAAACAGCACTAACAACAATAAAATGATGAACAAATGACGATGCTCAACCTGCAAAAAATAGCAGCTAAAACTATCTCAAATCACACGCTAGCGAATTTTAAAAGTGAAGCACACGTTTGGCAATATTGTCCCTAACAAACAAAACGGGATGGGTATGACTGGAACGCTAGTGACCACACGCCTGCTCAATGATGTTTGAGCTGAGGATGAAAACAAAACAATGGTAGAGTAAAAAAAAAATCAACAGGCGTAGGAGTGGCTGTGTGGTAAGTAGCTTGCTTACCAACCACATGGTTCCGAGTTCATTCCCACTGCGTGGCAAGTGTCTTCTACTATAGCCACGGGCCGACCAAAGCCTTGTGAGTGGATTTGGTAGTCGGAAACTGAAAGAAGCCCATCGTATATATGTATATATATGTATGTGTGTGTATATGTTTGTGTGTCTGTGTTTGTCCCCACAACGTCGCTTGACAACCGATGCTGGTGTGCTTACGTCCCCGTAACTTAGCCGTTCGGCAAAAGATACCGATGGAATAAGTACTAAGCTTCCAAAGAATAAGTCCTAGGGTCGATTTGCTCGAGTAAAGGCGGTGCTCTAGCATGGTCGCAGTCAAATGACTGAGACAAGTAAAAGAGTAAAAGAGTAAGAAAAACAGCAATATTTAATTTCGATTTCAAATTTTGGTACAAGGCCAGCAGTTTCGATGGGAGGGGCTAAGTCGATTACATTGATCCCAGTATTCAACTGGTACTTATTTTATCGAAACTCACAGGATCCTGACAGCAAAGTGGACCTCGGCAGAATTTGAACTAAGAATGTGAAAACGGAGGAAATTCCGCTAAGCATAACAAACAATGATGACTATTGTAACAACAACATCATCAGCAACAGAAAAGCAGTGGCAATAACAACAACAACAACAACAACAACAACTGCAAGAATAATACTAATAATATTTTCTACTAAAAGCATTAGGCTTGAAATTTGAGGGGAAGGGACTAGTTGATGACATCGACCCCAGTGCGTCACTGGTACTTAATTTATCGATACCGAAAGGATAAAAGGCCAAGTCGACCTCGGCGGAGTAGCAACAATACTACTAATAATAAGAACACACCAAATTCACTAAAAAAAACAAACATTGAACAATAAAAACAACCGTAGCGGCACCAGTCTCAAGAAGAACACCAAGAACAAATAACAACACCAAATAACTGCATTAATAGCGAAAAACACGACAAGAATAATTACCACCACCACCACCACCAACACCACCACCAACACCACCACCAACACCACCACCACCACCACCACCACCTCCACCACCGCTACCGCCGCCGCCACCACTAACATTATTATTACCAATATTATAACCATCACCACTATAATCACCAACAACTACCATTATCATCATCACCAGCACCAGCACCTCCAGCACCACCACCACCACCGTAACGCCGCCACTACCACCATCACCATCATCATCATCACATCATCATCATCATCATCATCATCATCACCATCATCATCACCATTATTATCATCATCATCATCATCATCTTTCTCATCATCATCTTTCTCATCATCATCATCATCGTCATCAACATTTTCACTACCACCACAGTCATCAATATCACACCACCACAACCATCACTATCATCGCTACAATCATCACCACTACCAGCAGCAACACTATCACTACGACTGTTAGCCTTGCTATCACCATAGCAACGTGATTATGGTAATCACAACAACAATATGATAGACACCAGCAGCAACAGTGTGTCAGTGATTATAGACGTATACACAACCATAACATCACAACATCAGAGATACGTGTGTAGACACCTCAGCCTAAACACTCTAACAAAGCCACTACAGCCACAACAGTACCATCCACCAGAACACAGCTGCAGTAGAATACTACAACCTAAACAATACCACCGTCACCTCAATAAAAACCTGTTATCATTACAATTACATAACAAGCAACACAACAACACAGCCACCGCACAACATAGCAACGGAGTGACCACAACCACCAACCACCAGCGTTGGGACGTCAGAACTGTTATGACAACAACAGCAACAGCAGAAACAACAGCAACAACAACGACAACAACAACAACAACAGCAACAACGACAACAACAACAACAACAACATGGTAATAACAAGATTACAACAAATAATAACCACAATACTAGAGCTACTACAACTCCAACAGTGTAGCTAACCACCACAACAATAGCCCGATCATCAGAAACTACGCAGACATCACTTAATTACAGTAACACTCCCTCTGTAACGCTACATCACAACCACCGCCTCAACGGTAACAGAGCCACTGTAAATCACAACTGTTATACTACCACCGCAACAAGAGAGCCAGAAGAAAATTAAGTAATACAGAAAGCGCAACAGAACAACGTTAGAGTTAGTTACAATAGCCGCTACAATACAGACCGCATAACTTCATCCACTACAAGACCACGCAAATACTACCAGTAACAACATTACAACAACTAGAGAACAACCAAAACATTCCAATCACCACAACACAGTTTTACAGAAAAAAAAAAAATACACGCTCCAATATTAACGCCACAACAGCACAACAAATTCATAAACATAACACTGTTGCACATACAACATGACACTACTATAACGTAGCGACAAAACACCACAACCAGAACTCCACAACACAAACCACAACAATACACGATGTAGCCACTACAACACAGTCACAATAACACTACAACACATGCAACAGGCACAACGGAACACTACCGTGGTTATCGCTGCCGCCACCACCACCGCAACAGCACAACAACAATAACAACAGCAACGAGCCAACAAGCGTGCCCCTAAGGTAGTCGCTAAACTAGCCAAATTTCCTTCAAATTGCAGTCTTACGTCATAAAATTAAGACAGGATGGTTACGGCTGGAACGTCGTTGATGATAGGTCTTCTCACTTACAACTGATGTGGGGTTAAACAACGACTACAAACAACACTAACGGACGAAAACAAAAACAACAGTGATAGCAACAACAACAACAGCAATTATAAAAGATGTGTCAGCTAAATAGAAACATCGTTAAAAGACTTATGTATTCGACATATTCCGTATTCTGTTTTCAAAATGTGCACTGTTGCTACAGTTCTGGCTGTAGTATGAAGTGGTGGTGTGTAGCTGCTGATAGTAGTGGTTCTGGTGCTGTCAAGTGCGGCGGCGAGCTCGGTGGAAGATGACGACGTTCTATAACGGCTCCAGCTTCGGAAACGGTTACTCAGGTTTGTTGGTGTTGTTATATATATATACATATATATATATACGTATATATATATGTATGTATATATATATATATATATGTTCTCTTTCTTCTGTGTCGTGTGAGTTTATGGGTGTATGTGTGTGCGTATATACATATATGTATATATATATATATATATATATATTATATATATATATATATATATATATATATATATATATATATATGTATATATATATATACATATATATATATATATTATGCACACATATTCATATTTATATATATATACGCATGTATATGTATGTATGAATGTATGTGTGTATGTATGTATGTAAGTATATATATATATAATATATGTATGTATTTATATATATATATATGCGTGTGTGTGTGTGTGTGTGTATTATATATATATATATAATATATATATATATATATATATATATATATATATTATATATATATATATATAATATGTATATCTATTTATGAAGTGTGTACGCATGCCTGCGTGCGCGCGCTAGCGTATTCATATTCGTACACACAAACGCATGAGTATGTATTTATTGGTATACGATGAAAATAATATTTATCTCGCAATATAAAGGAATGCGTGCGTGTGGGTATAGTGAGTGGCAATATATGTTTAGATGTATGTGCGTGTATGTGTGTGTGTGTGTATGTATATATATATATATATATATATACATATGTATGCATGTATATATATATATATATATATATATACTTAAATTATATATACATATATATGTATATGTATGTATATATATTTAGAAATATATCAATTAACAGTTTCTTTCAACTATGTTTATATACTGCTTACTTAAGTTGATGCCAGTGATATAACCTTAGACACTTTACCAATCTGCACGCAGTAGGATCGAAACCGGAACCACGTGGATGTTTAAGCGAATTTCTTAACAACACAGCATACAATCTCTCTCTCTCCCTCTCTCTCTCTTGCCTCTCACTCTCTCTCTCTTTCATATATATATATATATATATATATATATATATATATATATATATATATGTAAATATATGTATATATATATATATATATATCTATTATATATATATATATATATGTAATTATGTATATATATATGTATATACATATATATATGTGTGTATGTATATATGTATTAATTATATAGTATGCACTCACACCACACGTGCATGTACATAAAAATAAAACGTAAATGCTCAGACATATATACATATAAACATACATATATATATATATGTATATATATGTTATTATATATATATATATATATATTATATATATATATATGTAATATATGTATGGATATAAATATATGTACATGCAACCACATATATACTTACATATATATGTACACACATACGTACGTACAGATATATATATATATATACAAACATATATATATGTATGTATGTATATATATATATACGTATATATACATATATAAACATATATATACAAACATGTATATAACAAATGAATATTCTGTTAAAATGTAGGAAAAAAACAATTACTCAATGAAGACTGGAGTATAACAAACAATATATGTATATACAATGTTTAACATGTATGGGATGTGTATGTAGGTATATTATAATATGCATATATATGTGCATATATATATATATATATATATATATATATATATATATATATATATATATATATATATATATATACATATACATATACATATATGTGAGTTGTGTATATATATATATATATATATATATATTATATATATATACTCTTTTAACTTGTTGCGGTCTACTGGCTACGGCCAAGCAGGAGCACCGCCATTAATATTGCCTGTTTCTATAGCGCTCTTATGTGGTTTAGTAAATGAAGGAGTTTAATATCACTGACCCCATTTGTGTTTCTTGCTGTCACGTAGGCTCATCCGGGTTCTCATATACATACATATATACATATACATATGCATACACGCACATATATACACACGCAAATGCATCATATGTACATGCGTATATATATATATATAATATATATATATATATATATATATATATGTGTGTGTGTGTGTGTGTGTTTGTGTACACATACATGTATATACATATGGGTGTGTATGTGCACGTGTTTATATATAATACATACATATACGCACATAAATGTTTCTATTTATACATGACACCACACACATATGTATACCACATGTATATATATGTATGCATATATAAATTCATATACATGCATTTATAAATATACATATATATACATATATATATATATAATACATATACATACACACATACCTACATACATACATACATGCATACATACATGACATACATATATGTTGTGTATGCAGATACATACTAATAAGTGTGTATATAAACTTATATTTGTCCATGTTAATAAAATATTTTCTCTTCCGCTCTCTCTCTCTCTCTCTCAGTATGTATATATATATATACGTATATATACATATATAAACATATATATACAAACATGTATATAACAAATGAATATTCTGTTAAAATGTAGGAAAAAAAACAATTACTCAATGAAGACTGGAGTATACAAACAGATATATGTATATACAATGTTAACATATGGGATGTGTATGTAGGTATATATATATATGCATATATATGTGCATATATATATATATATATATATATATATATATATATATATATATTATATATATATATATATACATATACATATACATATATGGAGTTGTGTATATATTATATATATATATATATATATATATATATATATTACTCTTTTAACTTGTTGCGGTCTACTGGCTACGGCCAAGCAGGAGCAACGCCATTAATATTGCCTCTGTTTCTATAGCGCTCCTTATGTGGTTTAGTAAATGAAGGAGTTTAATATCACTCTGACCCCATTTGTGTTTCTTGCTGTCACGTAGGCTCATCCGGGTTCTCATATACATACATATATACATATACATATGCATACACGCACATATATACACACGCATGCATTCATATGTACATGCGTATATATATATATATATATTATATATATATATATAATGTGTGTGTGTGTGTGTGTGTGTTTGTGTACACATACATGTATATACATATGGGTGTGTATGTGCACGTGTTTATATATAATACATACATATACGCACATAAATGTTTCTATTTATACATGGACACACACACATATGTATACACACATGTATATATATGTATGCATATATAAATTCATATACATGCATTTATAAATATACATATATAACATATATATATATATATACATATACATACACACATACCTACATACATACATACATGCATACATACATACATACATATATGTTTTGTGTATGCAGATACATACTAATAAGTGTGTATATAAACTTATATTTGTCCATGTTAATAAAATATTTTCTCTTCCGCTCTCTCTCTCTCTCTCTCAGTATATATTATATATATATATATATATATATATATATAACTATATATACACACACACACACATATATTTATATACTATATAGATATATATATATATATATATATATATATATATATATATATATATATATATTATATATTGTGTGTGGTGTGGGTGTGTGTATACATATATTTACATACAAATATACACACAGAGTAATATATATATATATATATATATATATATATATATATATATATATATATATTCATATATATACGCCAGTGTGTACGTGTTGTGTCGTAGCTTCATACATGACGCAGCACACAGCATTCAAGTAGACCACTTCAGCACAAACATTCCTCACACCTCACCTCCCATATCCTACATCCTTCTTTATATCAACAGTTACATCACCTACCACACTCAGACACACAGACACAGTAACACACACACAGACGAGCGCGCGGCTACTCACACACACATACACACACACACTAACACATACACACACGCACACGTTTATACTTTGACACAGATACGCTCATGTCTTCCTATATGTAAAATACAAATGCACATAACCCTTACACTCACGTACGTACATATCGTTATAGACACACAAACGCGCGCACACATACATACACACATACACACATGCACACACACACACACAACACACACATACGCACGCGCCCATACACAACTTCGCAGAAGCCTAACCTGTAATCACCCACATTCACTGGTTGTGAATCTCAGGCAAACACTGTCCTAAATACATTCACGCACACACGTCATTATATATGCATATACATGTAAATTTGCATATATGCATATAAATACTAATACCCCCACACACACACACACATACTCACACACATATCTATACGTCTATATGCACATTCAAACACACAAGCATGCACACAAGTTGCTTGCTGTATCCACCCAACAATATTCCAAGACGGATGTCCTGCCGCACAGACGTCCTCTGTGTCTGTATACACACACGCTTAGAGATTAGACGTCCTGTAATATACGCATACATATTCACTTAAGCAGACGTATCCATGCACACACACTCCTCTGGACTTCTGTGTACACGCGCATACCCTCACTGTTGCTGCTTACACATACACAAACATAAATACATACACATCTACGCCCTTTTTACCTACATAGACTCTCTCTCTCTCTCTCTCACACACACAGACACACACACACAAACACTGTAAAACACGTATACATACATATATACATACATACATGCATGCATACATACGTACATACATACATAAAGAGACACAAATAATACAGATGCGTAACCTGCTAGAAACAGCAGTCCGATCCCGTCAAGTCGCATCCTGCTATCTTATAAAATGAAGGACATACCATGTAGTCCTAAATGCACGAAGAGGTGTGTTGGTCATGATTGGAAAGTTTGACTATGGATCTACACGGTTAGCTTTAAACTACAATAATAACAATATTCACACACCCTGTTACGCCAGCCCAACTCAGACACACGCACACTACACGTACGCACCCACGCGCGCGCGCATGCACATACGCACGCTTTACAGCCACACCCTGGTATATTTTGCACGACTCAAACACACGGACAACCACTCGTAAGTTTACACTGTCACGTATAGAGATATTAACAGACATATAGTACACACAAACACACACACGGACACACAGACACATATCTTTCTCCTGACCCACAACACTAAACATGATCCAACATGCGAGGGCATCTAAATGGTCATTCGACTTGCTAGAAATAGCAGCCGAATTCTCTCTTTTTACATTGTACCTGACTATATATATATACACTAGCGGGTGCTGAAAAGTTCCTGGCTTTAAGGGATGGAGGCCCAGCCTTCCGAGTTCTTTTACAGGGCTTAGATAGACTGAAGGACCGCTGCAATAAGTGTGAGAAATCTGAGGGGAATATGTTGGAAAAAATCATAATTAACTGATCCTCCTGTACTTTCTTATACCCAAAGCCAGAAACTCTTGAGTATCCCCTTGTATATATATATAAGAAAATGAAGGCTTCGTTACACAATGTACTAGTTATACGAAAAGACGGAATACTTCACGGCTGTGACACTTTTCTTCATGCTGAATCAGGGCTGATCTGGGGTTAAACAACAAACCAACGCATTATAGCGAACGTATTTCACGAAAATATGAAAATATATAGACATAAAAGTAACGTGCAGGCGCACATTACACACGCGTACACACGCGCGCTCACACTCACAGACATACAGTCACAGTTATGTAATGACACAATACTAACAACCGAGCCAACGGAGGAACCGATCCGCTCGAAATAACAGCCAGATTTCACGCGATCCACTGGAAATAAGTGCTAGATTTCCCTCAAATCGTATCAAGCTGAGAAAAATAGGACAGGACTCATTCGATAACCTATTCTTAAAAACCTTGAAAAGACGGGATGGTCCTGATTGGAACGCTGGCTAAACAGCATTATGTACAGACATATCTAGACGGATTATCGCTCTCACGCACACACATCCATTCTCACACTTACTCACTCTCAACTCACTCACATAACTTCTCTTACACTCACTCATTCACTCACTCACTCACTCACTCACTCATGTCCTCCATTACGATATCCCTTCATTTACTGCTCAAGCTATTACTCTCTCACTCATACACTTTCTGTTCTCCATATCTCTTTCTCTCTCTCTCTCTCTCTATCATTCTCACAGCTTGCTCTACATGCCTCTCTTTCCCACCCTCACTCTACTCTCTCTCTCTGTCTCTATGTCTCTCTCGTCCTTCTCGGTCTATTTTAACAGCCTATCTCTGTCTGTCTGTTTGTCTGTCTCTGTCTGTCTCTCTCTTTCTCTCACTCTTTCTGTCTGTCTGCTTCCTTGTCCTTAGTGTTATTCCTTTCTTTTCCTTGGCCTTATTCCCTTCTCTGTCTCTAAAACATTACTTCTCCTCCTCTCCTCACTCTGCCCCTCCTTGTCCTTTTTCACTTCCTCCCCTTCCTCTCTCTCTCTTTCTCTCCCTCATTCCTTCTCACTCCCCTTCTATCTGCTGATTTTATACCACTTCTCTGTTTCTATATAATTTCTCCCTCTCTCTTCCACCCTATCTTTTGTTACTCTTTGTCTATTCTATCTTCCCCTCTCTCTCTTCCTCCCTCTCTGCGTTCTCTTACTATATGTTTATGTATGTGTGTATATATATATATATATATATGTATGTGTGTATGTATATACAGAGAGAGAGAGAGAGAGAGATTTCGGTCGACTTTTGTGTGTATATGTGTATGTCTCTACCCTTCCCTCTCTCCTCTTTCTCTTTCTCTCTGTATGTATACACACACACACGCACACACACACACACACGCAGACACACACACACACACACACACACCTAATCACTCTGTTTCTCACTTCTTTAGTCTACCCTATCTCCCCGCTATTATATAATTTCCTCTCTCTCAATCTATTCTGCCTTTCTCTTTCTCTTTTATTACTACTACTCTTTCTTACTTAGTCTACGTTACTGATTCTCTAGGATTTTTTTCTTTCTCCCTCTCTGTTTCTCTTTCTCTTCATAACTCTTCCCATTCCCCTCAGTCCACCCTATATCTGTCATTATATAATTTTACCCCTCTCTCAGTCTACTCTATATCACCCATCTCTCTCTTTCTCTCTCTCTCTCTCTCTTTCTCTCAGTTACATTACCTCTATATGATCTCATTTCTCCGTCTACCACTTCTCTTTCTCGACATACACTATTCTCTTTTCTCTCTCAAGTCTCTCTCTATATATAGATACACACACACACACACACACACACACACATATATATAATTTCTTCTCTCTGAGTGAACGTGGGAACCTTTTTACATTCACTCGACCTGTTAGTAATAGCAGCTTAATTTCTCTCAAATCATCTTGGTCTTAAAAGAAGGGATAGTTATTGTGCAATATAGCCTCTGACGGGATAGTAAAACAACTAGAGCAATTTTGATCATAGTTCCGCTTGATCAATGCTGGACCTGTGGTTAAACACCGTCGCCGTCTCTACACAATTACCTCTTTTGCTCTCCTGCTTCTCACTCTAGTCTATCTCTCTATTTCATTTCATCGAACCTCTTTCTTAGTCTACACTACACCCCCTCTCTCTCTCTCTCTTTATTTCCCCCCTCTCTCACTCTTTCTCAGTTTACCATATTACACAACCTCTCTCCTACTCTTTAATCTTTCTCTCACATAATCTCTACATCCCAGTCTACAAAACCCATCGCCTTCACTACCCAATTCTCTTCTTCACCCTCCCTCACTGCTTCACGCCCGCCTCTGACTCGCCCTCTGTGATTTTCTTCACACGAACACACGCACGCATTCTCTCTCTTTTTTTCTCTCTACCTCACTCTCTTTCTCTCTCTCAGTCTATCAAACGTCACTCAATGAATTTACCTCCCCTTCTATGTTCACACTATTTTCTATTCTTTCTCTCTCTTGACTCTGACTGCCTCTCTCTTCTTCTCTCTTTCGCTGCCTACCTCTCTCTTTATCTCTATCAATCTCCTTCAGCCCTCTATCCTTGCATAATTTTCCCTCCTTGTCAGTTGAATCATTCTTTCAATCGTCTTCTTTCTGTGTTGTTCCCTTTCTTTCTATCACTCTCTCTTCGCTCCTTATATTTTACTTCTTTTCCTTCTCCATTTCTTTTCTGTATTTCAGCCACTTTCCCCTTCAATTCTCTCTTATTTGATCTATCTATTTATTTCTCTCAATCAGTTTCCTCCCTACCTCCCTGCTTGTATATTAAGTTCTCTCACTCTACTTTTCTCTTTCTTTCTTCCTTTCTTTCTTTTTCTGTCTATCTCTCTCTTTCATCCACTTACTCTACCTCTCTTCCTATCTCTGTTTTAACACATCCACATATATTATATATATATATATATATATACATACACACATACATATAAATATATACATAAATACACCACACATATACCTATGCATGTCTAATGTGGGTATTTCTCTCTCTCTCCCTTTCTCTCTCTTTCTTCCCTTCCTCCCTATCCCTCTCTCTCTCTCTACCTCTGTCTAAGCTAACCCTCTTTGCATTTAATGTCTGCCCTCTTAACTTTCTGTCACAATATCATTTCCTTTCTCCCTCTACCCACTTTCCCCTTATAACTCACTCCCACTCACCCTTCCATAATATATCTTTTATCATTTATCGTCTGCTTGCTTCCGTCATTGGACTGCAGCCATACTGGGGCATTGCCTTGAAAGGTTTAGTCGAACAAATTACCCTTTGTATCTATTTTACCTTTTTAAAGTCTGGCACTTATTCTACCTGTCCTTTTTTTTTTTTAATACCGAACTGCTAAGTTATGGGTAAGCGTAAATAAACGAACACCGGTTGTCAAGCAGTGGTTAGACACACACACACACACATGACGGACTTCTTGCAGGTTTCGTCTACCTAATCCACTCACAAGGCTTTGCTCAGCCCGAAGCTATAGCAGAAGACACTTACCTAAGGTGCGACGCAGTGGGACTGAACCTGAAACCATGCGGTTGGGAAGCAAACTTCTAACCACACCACCACGCCTGCGCATCTCTCTCTTTCCCCCTCAGTGCTTATATCACATCCTTCTCTCCTCCTCCCTCAGTCTAGTCTATGGTTTTTCTTACCCTCTCTCTCGCAATATTACCTTTCTGTCTGGCTCTCTTTTTCACCCACTATATTACATGACTCTTTTTCTTTATTCTGTTCCCCACCCCACGCACTTTCATTACACTTTTTCTTAGCAACTTTATTTTCTTTTCCTTCGTTAATTTCTTTCCTTCCTTCTTTCTTTCCTTTCTTTCTTTCTTTCTTTCTTTCTTTCTTTCTTTCTTTCTTTCTTTCTTTCTTTCTTCCTTTCTTTATTGCCTTTCCTTTCTTTATTGCCTTTCCTTCTTTCTTTCTTTCTTTCTTTCTTTCTTTCTTTCTTTCTTTCTTTCGTTCTTTCTTTTCTTCATTTATTGCCTGCTATTCATTTCCCTACATTTTTTTCTCTCAGACCTCTTTCCAATAGAATCTCACGCTTTGTTTCTCTTTTACTCTTTCTCCCCCCCCCTCTCTCTCTCTTACACACACACACACACATTTCTCTTCCTCTCTCTCTCTCACTCTCACACGCACACACACACGCATTTCTCTTTCTCTCTCTCTCTCTCTCACACACCTCTCTTTCTCTCTCTCTCACACACACAGACGCACAGACATCACTCTCTATCACACACACACACGCACGCACACATCTCTCTCTCTCTCACTCACACACTCACAAAGACACACATCTCTCCCCCTCTCTCTCTCTCGCGCACACACTCACACACACACACACACACACACACACGCACACACACACACTATTCCTCCCCTCTCTCTCTTACATCTCTGTATTTCTCTGTTTCCTCTTTTCCTCTCAATCTTTTTCTCGTTTTTCACCTTCTCTTTCTCCACCTATATTTCCCCCTCTCATAATGATACACTTTATTTCTTTCCCTCATTCCCTCTCTTTTACAGTCATACTCTGACCTCTCTCTCCTCTCTCTCTCTCTCTCTCTCTCCTCTCTCTCGTACAGTCACAGACTATGTTTCTCTGTCTTAACACACATACACACACGCAGTCATTTCTCTCCCTTTCACCCAGTAACACACTTTCTCTTTCTATCCCTCCATATCACAATCACCATCACACACACACACACACACACACACACACACACACGCACACACAGTCACAGTAAGATAGTCTACGCCTCTCTCTCTCTGTTACATACTCCATTTCTATCTATCTCTCTGTGTTTCTTTCTCTCTGTCACACTCTCTTTGTCTCTCTCCCTCCCACCCACTCCCTAGCCCTTACTCTCTCTCTCATTCCCTCTGTCTCCCTCTCTCTCCCCCTCTCTCTTTCTGGTTGTAACTCATTTTCCCCCTTCTTCACAGTTGTTACGTTTCTGTTTCCCCCCTCTATTTCATTTCAATTCACTTTTCTTCATCTCTCATACTTCCTCCCTTTCTACTTCCTCTTCAGCCTCCTTCCAATACCCCGTCTCCCCTCCTCCTCCTCCTCCTTCTTCTTCTTCTTCCAGCATGATTCTCCCACTATCATCTCTTATACATTATATCTATCTCACTCGCTTACAGTTGATATCACACACACATACACACACACACAAACACACCACACACACACACACACACACACACAAACACATTCTCTCTCTCTCTCTCTCACACCCCTTTGCTTTCTCTCTCTCTTTCACCCTTTCGCTCTCACTCTCTCTCACCCTCTCTTTCGCTCTACATTTAACTAATTTTTTTCTACCATCGCCGACGTTGTCATCATCATCATCATCGTCGTCGTCATCGTCGTCGTCGTCAACATCATCATCGTCATCATCGTTGTCGTTGTCATTATCACCGACGTCGTTGTCCACGTCGTCCCGTGTCGTCACTGTGGTGGTTTATAATTACTACCATAAATATCATCACCATAATCACCATCATCACAATCATCACCACCACAAGCAGCATTGTATGATCATTTTTATTTCGAACACCACCACACACACACACACACCACACACACACCACACACACACGCTTCACAAAATCATTGAAAATTGTTATCGATAAAGCAGATATCCTCTCTAAACCAATCAACCACCCGAAATATTGTACCAGTGCAAATGCATTGTGGAATATTGTCTTGTAAAAGGAATAAAAACGACTACTTTAAAGTTTTCTATAAATATTTTTTATTTCTTTTTTTTTCTTACTTGTTTCAGTCGTTAGACTTCGGCCATACTGGGGCACCGCCTTGAAGAATTTGTAGTCCGAATGAATCGATCCTAGTACTCTCTTTCTCTTTACTCTTTACTTGTTTCAGTCATTTGACTGCGGCCATGCTGGAGCACCGCCTTTAGTCGATCAGATCAACCCCGGGACTTATTCGTTGTAAGCCCAGTACTTATTCTATCGGTCTCTTTTGCCGAACCGCTAAGTAACGGGACGTAAACACACCAGGGGGACAAACACAGACACACAAACCCACACACATATATATATACGACAGGCTTCGTTCAGTTTCCGTCTACCAAATCCACTCACAAGGCATTGGTCGGCCCGGGGCTATAGCGGAAGACACTTGCCCAAGATGCCACGCATTGGGACTGAACCCGGAACCATGTGGTTGGTTAGCAAGCTACTTACCACACAGCCACTCCTGCGCCTACTTTAAGAAAAATTATTATTCTAAACCTGGTACTTATTCTCTCGGTGTCTTTCGGCGAACCGCTAAGTTACGGGAACGTAAACACATCAATACCACTTTGGGCAACAAACACAGACACAAAGACACATACACGCACACACATATACACATGAAAGGCTTCTTTCAGTTTCCAACTGTTAAACCACTCATAAGGCTTTGGTCGGCCTAAGGCTATAGTAGAAGACACTTGCTGAAGGTTCCACGCAGTGAAACTGAAACCAGAACCATGTTGTTGGGAAGCAAGCTTCTTAACACGCCCATGCTGGGGTACAGCTCAGAAGGGTTTAATAGAACAAATCGATCCCAGTACCTATTTTGTCTTAAAAGCTTGTTGCTCCTTCTCTCTATCACTTTTCGTCGAACCGCTATGTATAGGAGGACGTAAACAAACCGGCTCCGGTTGTGAAGCAGTATTTGGGGACACATGCAAACAAAAAGGCCCACACATAGATACACGCACACACAGATACACACACGCGCACACATAGATATATACGACCGTCTGCCAACTCCACTCATGTGTCTTTGGGTATAGTAAATGCCACTTGCACACGGTACCACACAGTGTGACTCAACTCGGAACCATGTGGTTTATGAAGCAAGAATCTTACAGCAGTCCCACCTGCTTCGACTCCCTTGTTTTCCACACTGTCTGTATATGATACTCTGTTGTGTCTGGGGAGAGTCATTTTCTTTTTGTGCCTTATAATTTAAAACACTCACCGGTAAAATTTCCACTTATTTCAAGACTATTAAGGTTGCAAGACGCAACGAAAATTTTAGGAAGATAAAGATAAGAAATAAGTTTTAAGAAATAAAAATAAGAAATTTTACCGGTGAATGTGTTAAATTATAAGGCACAAAAGGAAAGTGACTCTCCCCAGACACAACAAAATATGGTTCAACACACGAACTCACAAAAAGAATCTTGCAAACCGAATCCAAAAATGAAATGTATATGATACAAAATCTGAGTATTTGTAGAAATCCAGAGATGACGACGTAAATGATTTTGATGTGAGAAGCACTTAACCGCGTCCAAATAGCAAATACGAACGTTTATTTCTACCAAATTTCATTTCTATGCCAGCTGAAAATTTTACTAGGTCCAGTTCAATGTTTCCCAGTTATCTTTCCCCCAGTACCCACTATAACTTTTCGGAAAAATGTAAGCCCCTCTAGTGGTTGGGAAAAAACAACTTTATTTTTGATATTTCATCACAATTATTTAATATAAACGAATCTGCCGGTAACTCTTTTATCAAGTACTGAGTACAAGAAAAAAAGTACGTTATTAACTAAGAAATAAAAACAAAAAAACTGTGAATCACTTTAATGTAAACCTTGTGCCTGGTGACTATGGCAGATTTCTTTAATTCGAGGAGACAATTTTATTAGCTTTAGCTATAAATCACCATTTCTCTTGGCCAGAAGCAAATCGTCAACAGTACTAAAACCACACTCAACCAAATAAAACTAAAACTAAAAAAAAACCCAAAAACTTTGGGATCCCATGTCACACCACGATTTTCCCAGCCACCACCATGGGACGTATGCCCCTCGTTGGGAATCACTGGACCAGCTGTTATCAGAATTTCAGATATTTTCAGTGACATGGGATATATTCTTGTATTTTGGTGTTTTTCTGCAACTTAGGAACCACTACAGTTTTGTAAAAGAAATGACAGCAGTTCTTGGGACAAAATAAGCAGAAGCACCAACAATTTCCTCAGAATATTCCCTTTGAAATATTCCTAATAATGGAAGCATTTGTTATGCTTCCAGTGACAATATTAAGGATTATTAATTACCAGGTACTTGCAAGAACTTTAAGGGCAATAAGCGGGGCAGTAACTATTATTGCTAAATTACTACCTTGTTGAACTCACAATAAAACTGGAAAGAATTATATCAACAACCTGTGTACAGTATATTCATACACGAACGTAGTAGCTTACGTGCAGGCATGGTTATGATATTAATAAGATTTCTTGGCAACCACTTGGATTCGGGTCAAATCCACTGCATGGCACCTTGGACCTGTCTGTTCTACTAATAGCGTCAGGCCGACGGTACTTAGACGGTACTTAGACGGTAAAACTGAGTGAAAACCTGTCGGATATATGTTGAATATATATATATATATATATATATATATATATATATTATATATATATATATATATATATATATATATATATATGTGTGTGTGTGTGTGTGTGTGAGTGTGTGTGTGTATGCATACGCCTATGTATATATATATATATATAGACACGCACACACATATTCATTGATATTAATATTTAGCAGAAGCAACAGAGTGACAAAAGGAACGAGAGTTTCGTGCGTTGGCACTTGAGCTTCATGTTTTGGGACTTGATAAGTGCCAACGCACGCAACTCTCGGTCCTCTTGTCACTCTGTTGCTTCTGCTAAATATTACTAAAAATGTACATATACTCATTTTTGAGTTCTATTTTTCCCGTTTGCATCAACACACACACACATACACAAGGCACACACATACACACACACACACTATATATATATGCATTACATATGTATATATATATGCTATATATAATATATATTATATTATATATATATATATATATATATATATATATATATATATATATATACATATATGTATAATTATACATATATACATATACATACATATATATACATAACATACATACATATACATATATAATACACATATATATATATACAGACATTTATACATATATATACATACATATATATACATATATATACATATATACATATATATATAGATATAATTATATATATATATATACATATATACTTATATATACATACACACACACACACACACACACACACATATATATATATATATATATATATATATATATATAAATGCATAGAAAATACATCATTTACAGGACATCCCTGCATGCATGCAAACATACAATGCATACACCCTTGCTTGCATGTTCCTGTGTCGTTGTGTTTGTCTCCCCTCGCACCGTTTACCTCCCCGTAACTTTGCCTTTAGACATATGAGAGAGATACAGTAAGTACTAAACTTAAAAACAGTATCGGGGTCACTTTGTTCAACTAATCATACAAAGTCCGATGACTGAAAGAAAAAACAGTAAAAGAGAAAAAGGTTGATACTGAGGCAAGTAACAAGCCAACAGTTCTCTGCCAACTCAATGTTTTAATTCTTGGTTAGAGGAATTGTCCGTTCTTTGTCAAGCCAAAAATCATTTAGATGAACACTCGAGCAGTAGAACGTTACCACCTTTATGCCTATATAAAAAAAAAATGGGTATATTCCTTCCCGATAAATTATTATTGAATTCTATTTCTTATTCCAGATTTTTAATTCAAATAATTTTAGCCCCGTTTCTTTTCTTTTCTTTTTTAATTGTCCATGTAAGAACTTTACATTACCACTGCAGCCCTGTGAAACTTTGGGCTTGTCTATTTAGCAATAACCACACGTTGACTAAAGCCACTTGAATAGAATTTGGTAGACATACACTGCTGTGTGAAAGTTTAACGGTTGGACAGTTCCTGTTCTTTAGGGATAGGCTCAATCCGTGGCAGAAGGCGCTCCAGTTTGAGGATAACTTCCTCTTTCTCTAATCTCGCAGGCCCTGTAAAGGTTCATAGACACGGATCTTCGTTCTTTGACGAAATTAATGGTAAAAACAGTATATAAGTTACAACCACATGCAATTACTACTGGTTCGTGGAAGTCAACTTTTTCTGGTAAAGGCGTTTTCCCTTAATGTTTTCATTTCCTGATTTGACGTTATTAATATTTCCTCTAAGTTTTTGAGTGCCAAATTTCTGTACTTTTTGGTCATATTTGTTGTAGTTGGTTAGTTATGAACATAATGAACATACTTTATGCTAGTATATAAAAACTACACACACACACACACACACACACACAAACACACACATAAATGTAAGATCTAGGGATCGAGGAGTAGGAGGAAAGTTAGCTTCAAGCAATCCGTAGTAAATATTAAAAATAACTTCCAGGGTCAATAGAGGTTTATTGAGACGGAAGGTTGCGGATTTTTTTTTTGTATCGAAGTACGATAAGCTGAAAAAAAATTCTTTTTATATTTCACGGTAGGCGATCAGGGTTGCCGGGTGTGCGAATAAGAACACAAGAGTTACGGACCTGAATAGGAAATATCCGGGCTACATATATTTCATAACGAACTGAACCTCAGAAGTGGTAAGAATCCAAAACGAGGTGTATACCGCCGGCTGTTCTTCAGGCCAAGGCTATCTTGAGTAAATTAAGGGTTACATTGTCTCAAGGAGGTACATCTTGACGCATTTAATCAAAATATCCTTGGCCTGAAGAGTAGCCGGCGGTATACACCTTCCTTGGATTTTTACCACTTCTGAGGTTCTTCTCGTTATGAAACATATGTAGTCTGAATCTTACCTACTCCATTCTATAACTCTTGTATATATATATATTATATATTATATAATATATATCTATATATATATATATATATATATATATATATATATATATATATGTTATATATATATATATATATTATATATATATATATATTATTAATAATAATAATAATAATAATAATAATAATAATAATAATAATAATAATAATAATAATTATGAGTATAATTATAATTAGGGTTCAGCAAAAAATTTGCTTCGCCACATGTATGTATGTATGTATGTATGTATGTATGTATGTATATTCAATGTCCAAAAGTTGATGAACCAACTATTGTTCTCTTCCATTTTCTTATTTGCAATAATATATATATATATACATACACACATATATGCATGTACATATATATATGTATATGTATTATATATATTATATATATATTATATATATATATATATATATATTATATATATATATATATATAATATATATATATATTATATAATATATATATTATATATATATGAATATATATATATGCATGTGTGCGTATGTGTATGTTAAATTTGTATGTATATATGTGTGTGTGTGTGTGTATGTATAAATACATATATGTATATACAGAGATAATAACGTATATTTAAACATATATGTATATGTATGGACGTATATACGATGTGGTGCTGAAAAATTCCTCGCTTGGGTAAAAGAAAATACATCAGATAATTATGATTTTATTCAACAATATTTCCCTCTCAGAATTACACGCTCATTGCAGCGGTCTTTAAATTTTTGTAAGCCTTGTAAATGAACTCGGAAATTTGGGCCTCCAAGTAGTACTTTAGTGATACCCTTACAGGAACTTTTCAGCACCCTCATATATGTGTGTTTGTATGTATGTACTCTCTCTGTCTGTCTGTATGTCTCTCTTTCTGTCTGTCTGTCTGTCTGTCTCTCTTTCTGTCTGTCTGTCTGTCTGTCTCTCTCTCTCTCTCTATCTAACTATTATTGAAAGAAATAAGGGGTTGTGAACTCATTTCGTTATTTACATGGTCCTTCACTTGTGTAAGATTTGCTGTGAATAAAACATTCAGGGTGTGATGGGTAAATTGTAGCCGTTTTATAATTTTTTATTTCGCGCATGCTCATTGTTTGTTTTTGATTTTGTCGATTACACAGTATAGTAGGGTCAGTTGGGAACCGTCTGTGACAAAAACAGCACCATGACGCAATTCACTCTGCCAGAAATTTGGAAACGACATTCTTACTGCTTGGCATTCGCGCCGGAAGCTCTAATACGAACATCTCAGATTCTTTGGGTGTCAGTCTGAGGACAGTGCAATCTGAAGACATGTACCGAGAGTGATAAAAATCCAACATCCAGTCAACATCATGGTGTTTGGAATGATCACTAGTGACGGCGATGTTATGCCTCCATTCATCTTCCCATTCGTATCACACTCAACAGGGAGGCCTACATCAAGTGTCTGGAGGAAGTTGTGCTGCCCTGGGTGAAGAGGGTGGCTGTTGGAAGATCCTATGTCTAGCAACAGGACTCTGCACTATGCCACACAAGCAGGATCTCCCAGTCATGGCTGTCAGAAAATTTCTGCAACCACATTATCTCTAGCATCTAGCCACCTAACTTCACACACTGCAACCCTCTTGATTATTCTGTGTGGAGCACAGTTGAGCGAGGGACAAACAAAACGCCTTGTAACACCAAAGATGAACTGAAAGCAAGGATTATGGCAGCATTCTCCAACTTAAACAAGGAAACCGTTCAGAGGAGTTATAGGAGATTCCGAAGTCATCTGAAGACCGTGGTTGAAGTCAATGGAGATTTTATTGAATAAGTTTAATCTTTAGTATTTCAAGATATTTTTATGCAATTTTGGTAAATATATCTGTTAAAACGAGATGTTAGTGTTATTTTAATTTTTGCATAATTTATACAACTGTTTATTCACCGCACCCTGTACTTATTCTCACGCATCGCAAATGAGATGTATTTTGCTTCCAAGGAATGTATTTTAACAATGGGGTAAATGGGGTGGAACTTTGTCAAAGTATGATCTCCAAGTTGACAAAAAGTATACCTTGTGCACTATATATATATTTTTTGTTGTTTCAGCCATTATACTGCGGCCACGCAGAGGCACGGCCTTGACGAATTTTAGTCGAAGGAATCGATCCCAGTACTTATTTTCCTTTTAAGCCTGGTAATTATTGTACGGTCCACTTTTGCCGAACCGCTATATCATGGGGACGTAAACACACCAACGCCACATGTTGTGGGAGAGAAGCACAGATAGAAGGACACACGTATATGTACCTACATACATGTATGCATGCATATATACATACATACATACATACATACATGCATACATGCATACATACATACATACATACATACATACATGCATACATAAATACATACATGTATATATATGTGAGGAGCTTATTTCAGTTTCCATCTACCAAATATACTCACAAAGCTTCAGTCGGCCCGAGGCTATAGCAGAAGACACCTGCCCAAGGTACCACGCAGTGAGAGTGAACCTGCAGCCATATGGTTGGGAAGCAAACCTTTTACCACACAACTATAAACGTGATCACAAAAAAACAAAACAAAATATAAAAATAACAACAAAAACACAAAAAGTGATGCTTCAGATTTAATCTTATTTTGCTCTATTCTATTATTGAAGTTTGAAAAATATGCTTATGGTAATATGCTAGGCAGGCTCAGCAGCTAATGAAGTCCTTCTCAACAACAGTCTTGGTCGAATGTGCCTTGAATGCCTTTGCGAATATATTGCGTTAGAAAAATGGCAGTTCGAGCTAAACTAACTGAATGCGTTTTCTCAGTGTTTAGTTTAATTTCCCTCCAAAATGAGCATTAAATTAAATGGTGGTTTTGATGTAAGAGGATTTCGTCATTATCCTCTATATTTTATTATGATGATACTTAAAGTAATTTTGCTCTTCCGACGAAGATATTTCGTATTTTAAATTGTATCAAAGCTTTATGTTCCATTCAAATGAAAGTTTCAGTTTCAAAAACTGTTCCATTAATTGCCTGTGTAGAAGTATAATTGATGACAAACTACTGAATGACAAAATTGTGATGGGTGACGGTTGTAACGGTGTGTCGGGACGAACTGAACAAATCTGGGATCAGATGTAGTGAATGTGACGTGCCGATCTGAATACAAATGTGTGGTGA
>NC_043014.1:29131911-29134856 GCF_006345805.1 Octopus sinensis | reverse complement strand
ACACTCATATGTCTATGCATAAATATAAATGCATAGCATACGTACATAACATAAATATGCACTTATATATATATATATATATATATATATATTATATATGAATGCATATATACCATATATACATACATACGTAATATAAATATATATATATAATATATATATATATATATATATAATATATATATTATATATATATATGTATGTATGTATGTATGTATGTATGTATGTACGTATGTATATATACATGCATACATACATGTTTTGTAATAGTTGTATATGTACGTATGTACGATTGTATGCATAACATCAGGTGATGTGGTAAATTATCTGATCATTGTGCGTTATCAGATTCTGCTTTCTTCGTAATTAACATTTCTCTTTGTTTTCTTTTTATTTATATGTATATTTGATTTTTATTTTGCATTTTATGTATTTTTTTTTCGTATCCTTCTGACATCCTTTTACTAACGGCGCAACTATTTCCCGCCGCTTTTACCACGATTGCGAAAACACCAAATAAACGTTACTAATAACATTAACAACACCAGCCCTGAAATATTATCGCCATCCAGCACCACCGCGATCATCACGTCCGCCATCAACAATAACTGCATCATCATCTGAATAATGCCTAGTCATTTCTGTATTGTTGCCGCCATAATAACTAAAGACTTTAAATTTATACTTCTGCAAAGAGTAATGTACAGACATACAGAAAGAAAAAAATTATATACCGACACACACTCACTCATTCACACATGCACAACGATGAACACACACACACACACACACACAGAGACAAACACACACACATACACACTCAAACACACACTCATAGACACAGACGTGAATTCATACACACGCGCGCAAAAGCTATCTCAGTCCAACGCACGCAATAATACATATCTTTAAAAACGTACATAACGCACGTCTGGTTTTACGAAAATAAACGTCGCTTGCCCTGAAATAGTTATTAACGTCATAACTGTATATAAATACAGATATATATATAACTGCATATAAATACAGATATATATATATAACTGTGTTTATATATATATATATATATATATATATATATATAACTGTGTTTAAATACAGATATATAAATATATAACTGTATATAAATACAGATATATATATATATATATATGTAGGTGTTTCTGTGTAATGCTATGTATATATGAATGCGTCTGGGAGGAGGCCTATATGTGAAACTGTGATTGTGATTTACAATCGTAATTTTATATATCTATATTTAATACAGGAACATGCATACACACTTACACTCACACATACACGCATATATATTGTACCTATAAGAATGAGTATATGTACGTATGTGTGTGTGTATGTGTGTATGCGTGTGTGCATGTATGCATGTATTTATATGTCTGTATGGACATGTGTACAAATGTATATACATGTATATATGTTTCTATATATATGTATGCATGAATACATATACATATATATATATGTATGTACGTGTGAGTATGTGTGTTTGTGTATGTGTGAGTGTGCGTGTATTTGTGCGTGTGTATTTGTGTGCATGTACGTATATATGTAGTGTTTGTATCCACACATACGTACATACATGCATACATGTGTATATGCTTCTATATATGTATGCATGTATATATATATGTATACATACATATATATATATATATTATATATATATATATACATATAAATATATACATATATACGTATATATATATATATTATATATATATATATATTATATATATTATATATTATATAGAATCGCGTGTTAGGAGTTTGTGCTGGTGAACGTTGGCTATCTTCAATATCCAAAGAGATACTATTACCTACAGACATACGCCCTAAAAGTGACTGATCTAATGCTCGTACACTATACCCTAATCGCCTTACTATACCCCTGTCTAAGGAAAAGTCTGCTTATTCGGTTCACGCCCTAAATATCTTTTGTAGCTCTGCTCTACAATATACAAGCGATTACATACATACATACATACATACATACATACATACATACATACATACATACATACATACATACATACATACATACATACATACATGCATGCATGCATACATACATACATGTATGCATACCCATCTCGAGCAAAGTATGGCTGAACTCGGAATTTTGGAGAGAGATTGCAAATCCTTAATTCATTAGCTACAAATGACCACGATATCTGGAACTATAAAAACCAGCAAAACTTCCTTCAGATTTAAAGGAGGATGGTTAAAACAAGATACTTTCCTTTACAACCTTGCTACCAAGTCGGGTGCCGGTCAAAATTTACTTTACAATTGAAAAGAGAAAGAGAAGCACATACGAACACACATACGTATACACACATAAATACATGCAGGCATATATACATGTATTCGTACATACATGCATGCATGCATACATACATAAATACGTGAAAACATGCATTCATACAGACATACATGCATACATGCATACATATGTGAGTGCATGCATAAATACGTGCTTGCATATACATATACATGCATACACACACATACACACATACATACACACATACATACATACATACATACATACATACATACATACATACATACATACATACATAATACATACATACATACATACATGCATGCATACATACATACATACATGCATACATACATACATATATACATACATACATACATATATACATACATACATATATACGTACATATATACATACATACATATATACATGCATACATGCACTCTTTGTCTGATAACTTAGAATACATGCCCAAAGAAGTCGCAGGGCTCTACCGCAACATATCATCAGATGAAAGGATGAGCCTATATGAGCAGAAGATTATGCATGGATATGTTGGTAGAAAGCTCCGAGGTGATGGTAATATTGATCCTCAAAGCAATGTATCATGGACCAATAACCGGATTACTACCTCCTACTTTG
>NC_043014.1:29119411-29126911 GCF_006345805.1 Octopus sinensis | reverse complement strand
ACCCAACATCTACATTATTTTTTTATTGTGTCTGTGCATAAAAATTAATATTAAAACCCTCGGTCAGCTTTGCTATTCATCCACGGTAAAAGACCAGTTGAATTCTAAGATTGTTACAATTGGTTACCTCAGCCAAAATACGGAAACTTGTGCCTTCCAAGTTCACTTCCTGCCAAGGACGAAGGAATCAACAAAGCAAATATGGATATTATGCACTATAGTTAATCTACTCAAAGCTACACTTATGCTCTTCAGAGAATGTCTTACAGAGCAAGAAGCAATAATTATGCACTGAAATATATATCATTCTGTCATGAACTAATCAACCCCCATATATTCTTCAGTCACACAACCACACACACACACACACACACACAAAGAAACAAACACACAGACACACACACACACACACATACACACAAACACACACACATATATATATATTCATATACATATGCTCCAGCATGGCCTCAGTCAAATGTGTAAAGTATAAAGAAAGGAGAAAATACAAGCGTAGACGATCTTTTAATACAAAGTTGTAAAAATCCAATAAAGATTCTACGAGTTGTTTCCAAGCCTAACTAATTCCAAAACAAAACGAAAAATTAATCCTTTTGAATTCACAAATTAGGCTTTTCTTCAGGAATTCATTATTGGAATGAATGGGTTCAACCAACAAAAATATAAGACCTATAATAGCCCAGAAAGGAACAAATATCCCTTTGAAGGATTTTGGTCCATACTTCTTTATATATATATATATATATATATATATATAAGAACGATATTATTTCCAAAATTAATAACAATAGTCGCCGCGAGCGGAAAACCGGTGTACGCAAATTGATAATTATATATAATATATTTAAATGTCTATATACTTAAATGGCAATTTCTGTCTGTTTCTGGCTCTGTGTGTGCGTGAATTTGTGAATTTGTTACTTTAACTAGTCCGAGACAATCCAACCGATCTTCATGAAACGTGACACGTGTGGGGGGGCTTATGCTCATGCGGTCACTTAAGCACTTGGAATTTCAAAAAAAAAAATCGATAACCTTTAATCAGCATTGATTAAATCAATAGGACATTTCAATGCAAATTTTCATATGAATGTCATTTTCTGCTATAACTTTTAAAGTTTTCAACTGATTTTCTTGAAATTTTATACACAGATGGAATATGCGCTAAGGATGGGAAATAAATTTTTACCTAGGCCACTCAAACAAAGCGTAAAATGATCCCTGATTAACTGATTAACGAAATTTGGCTTAAATTGTTGTGTGGTTAAAACGTTCATCAACATTTCCCGTATATATGTATATATATAAATGTATATATAGACGTATATATATAGATGTACATGTATATAAATATATATATATATAATATATATATATATTATATATATATATATATATATATATATATATATATATGTATAGATGTATATATTTGTAGATTGGCTATGTCCATTCCGGTATCACTCTTGATGGTGTCAAGCCAGGGGTTCTGGTCGGTCGGCCTCTTCCTCTCTTGCCACTGACCATTCCGAGCATGATGTCCTTCTCCAAGGATTTTCTCCGCATAATATAACCGAAATATGCCAATCTATGCTTGGTGATCCTAGCTTCTAGCGACATTTTCGGCCTGATCTGCTTAAGAACTTCTCCATTGGTGAGCCTCGCTGTCCATGGAATCCGTAAAAGTCTTCTCCAACACCAAAGCCATGTGAGCGAATTTGGTAGACGTCGTATATATATACCCTTTTACTGTTTTACTCCTTTAATTGTTTCAGTCATTTGACTGCGGCCATGCTGGAGCACCGTCTTTAGTATTCTTTGTAAGCCCAGTACTTTTTCTATCGGTCTCTTTTGCCGAACCGCTAAGTAACGGGGACATAAACACACCAGCATCCCCCTAGCAATGCTAGGGGGACAAACACAGACACACAAACATACACACACACATACATATATATACATATACACGGCAAGCTTCTTTCAGTTTCCGTCTACCAAATCCACTCACAAGGCATTGGTCGGCCCGGAGCTATAGCAGAAGACACTTGCCCAAGATGCCACGCAGTGGGACTGAACCCGGAACCATGTGGTTCGTTAGCAAGCTACTTACCACACAGCCACTCCTGCGCCTAATATATATATATATATATATATTATAATATTATATATATATATATATATATATATTAATTTATTTATATATATATATGTATGTGTGTGCGTGTGTATATATGTTTGTGTATGTGTTTGTACCTCCATCATCTACTGATAGAATGAGTACTAGGCTTACAAAGAATAAGTCCTAGGGTCGATTTGCACGACTAAAGGTGGTGCTCCAGCATACTATAGCCTCAGTGGATTTCGTACACGGAAACTGAAAGAAGCCTGACGTATATATGTGTATATTTGTGTGTGTAAGTGTGTGTGTTTGTGTTTGTACCCCAATCATCGCTTGACAGCCGATGATGCTGTTTTGACGTCCCGTAACTTATCCGTTTGGCAAAACACACCGATAGAATAAGTACTAGGCTTACAAAGAATAAATCCTGGCCGCAGTCACGTGACTGAAACAAGTAAAACAATAGAAAAACTAAGCCATTTTAATCCCGAGCAACGCCGGGTATCTCTGATAGTATTTATATATATATACTAGGGTACTACACAAGCACCTGATTCATTAAAAATAGAAGTCAAAATACTTCTAAGCCAAAATAGTTCTAGGAAAAAAATTTAGGAAACAAGAATGGCGTCTTCCACCAACGATGGAGGAGGAATGTCAGTTAATTTGATATATATATATATATATTATACTATATATATATATATATATATATTAGATATATACTATATATATACAATACGATATATATACATATATATATATATATTATTTATATATATATTATATATATACTATATATATATATATATTATATATATATATATATATATAGATTTATATATATATATATATGAATACGTGTGTCTGTGTGTGTGCGCATGCGCGTGGGATATATGGGTATATATATATATATATATATATATATATATATATATATATATATATATAAACACATAGCATTTTTCCTGCGACGAAAACAGCTGAGGCAGCATTTTTAACACGTCTGGGTCTTCACGCCAAACTCGGAGACACGAGAAGTGTTAAAAAATGTTTCTTGAGATGTTTTCATAGCAGGAAACTAATATTAGCTCATAAAAATATGCACTGTGTTTACTAAAGAATATTTATCTCTCATCAGATCTCGTACTCTTCTGTTGATCTTACCATCGCGGAACAGTAAACACACACACACACACACACACACATGGATATAAACCGTAAAAAGTCAGATATAACCACTAGTCATCCTTAGGATTACGTCCGTTTCGCAGCCTTCTGCGGGTTATAATAGTTTCAGTGCATAATAAATTATCTTATATCTTTGCATTAATATACATGCTACGCATTATACAATACAGTTATATATTCACCCATTAGTGCAGAAAAATAAAGCTGGCCCATCATGGTTACACCAACGTTTCTGTAATAACCACGTGATTCTATGAATCCATATGTACGAGGAGGTGCTGAAAAGTTCTTGGCTTCGGATAAAAGAAAATACAGGAAGTTCAGTTTATTGTCATTTTATTCAACATACTCCTCTATCAGATTCACACACTTATTGCAGCGGTCCTTCAGTTTTTCTAAGCCCTGTAAAAGAACTCGGAAGTTTGGTCCTCCAAACCAGGCTTTTCGCGATATCCTTAAAGCCAGGAAATTTTCAGCATTCCCTCGTATATAGATAGATAGATAGATAGATAGATAGATAGATAGATAGATAGATAGATAGATAGATAGATAGATAGATAGATAGATAGATAGATAGATAGATAGACAGATAGATAGATAGATAGACAGACAGACATTTTCATACATTATATGCAG
Organism: Octopus sinensis; assembly: GCF_006345805.1. Lineage (NCBI taxonomy): Eukaryota > Metazoa > Mollusca > Cephalopoda > Octopoda > Octopodidae > Octopus > Octopus sinensis. The sequence goes on along the minus strand of NC_043014.1, from coordinate 29,122,944 downwards.
CATGTGTACATATACGCCGGGCCCTCGACTTCTTGATATAGTTGTGCCGTCGGGGCATACACAGCATGTTGTGGACAGTTTTAGATCTGGTGGAAGCCGTCTTTCTCTCGGTTTAAACGCATCTGATTTCTTCCAGAAGAGAAGAGAGACGAAGTTAAACAAATGGAAAGATAGAGAAGAAGCACAACCAATTCTGCACTGGTACTTTATTTACAGAACTCGAAAGGATAAAAGTGAAATTCGACCTCGGCAAGATTTGACCAACAGCATAGGGAACTGCAGCTAAGAATCTCAGTTAACAAGGAATAAACCATTCCTTTTTCTTGCTATTGATTATTTCAAGTATGTTATTTCTGATAAGTGTCTTATTAACCATCAAAAGTTAATATGTTCCCCTTTGTCCATCAGGCTATTTCTAAATTAGTTCTTTAAAAAAACATTTTTATTCAACATTTCATATTTTGGATTTACCTTTTCGTTTTTACTCCTGATTCCTCTCATAACAGTGTTTTAATTTTTTCAAGTTGAATAGACCCTGTGTTCAGAGGTCGAAGACTGGAGATGCAAGGTGCGTTATAAAAACTTGCTTGGACCTGCACCTCCAATGCAAGAAGCTATCAGTGTCTCGTCTTTATACTGTATACATTAATTTATATTTCTCTCTCACTGAGTTTTTGTTGATCTTATTTCATGGAACAGTAAACTACATACATACATACATACATACATACATACATACATACATATACATACATACATACATACATACATACTACGTAAATATATATACATATATACAAAGTTTGAATTGTTTCCAAAGGATTTTTTGTCCATTCTTCAGCTAAAACAGTCTCCAGTTCTTGTATTGACTCCTTACTTGTTTTTTCTAAAATGCACCATAAATGTTCAATAATATTGAGATCTGGGGACTGTGGTGGCCAGATAGGACGTTCAACTTCTCTAGAATGATCCTCGTGCCATTCAGTAACAACTTTAGGTGTGTGAATTGTGCATTATCATCCTGAAAGATTGTGTTTCCCTCCAGAAATAGTTCCGCAAACATAGGATGAATTGGATCAGATAAAAAGCTTAAATAGTCTTGACTATTAAGGGAAACCATTACGTCGGCGGATTTCCAAGATATAGCCCCCCAGATCATCACAGATCCTCCTCCATGTTTAACAGTTGGAAGAAGGCAGTCTGGGTCAAATGTTTCTTTTGGCTGTCTCCACACGTATACTCGGCCAGTGGTCGGAAATAAGATAAAGGATGACTCATCCGAGAAAATAACATTCTTCCACTTCTCTAAGGACCAATTCTGAAGGTTTTTACTTCTCTCTTAACGCTTTGCAACATTTGTTTTCGAAAGTAGTGGTTTTCTGATTGCTGCCCTCCTGTGAAATCCGGCTTTGTGCAGCTCTCGACGAACAGTTTTCGTGAAAACTGAGTTCTCGAGGTGGTCATTAAGCTCTGCAGTAATTTTGGGAGCTGTACTTTTGTGATCCTTTCTAACACAAGAGTCCGACGGTCCCTATCTGAAAGTTTTGGCTTTCTTCCGGAGTTTTGTTTCGACGAGGAGGTTTTTCCCTCTTTCTCAAAGGCTGTCATTACTTTCGAGACAGTACTTCTTGAAACACCAAATATTTCGGCTGTTTTCATTACGCTAGCGCCTACCATACGAGTACCAACAATGTGACTTCTTTGAAAGTCCGATACATCTGTCATTTTAATGAATTTTAATTACCTTTTTCTGATGATATCTTAAGAGAAACAGCAATTTTAGCAAAACATATTAAAGAACACTTATAATAAATCAAAAAACCTAAAACTAAACAAGCTTTTGACGGTTTTATAGATATTTCAAAATTATGATGCTATGATGCTAGGTGTTTCCATTATCTTGTCCAACCCCTGTATACACACACACACACACACACACACACACACACACACACATATATATATATATATATATACATATACATATACATATACATATACATATATATTATATGTATGTATATATGAACTATAAATATTCATACCTGCATACATTCATACATACATGTGTGTATGTAATGCACGTGCGTATATATGCACTTATGTGTATATATTGATGGACAAACAAATAGATGATAGATAGATAGACCGATAGATAGATGCATATGTAAAAATAATATATAATTTAAAATAATTTTTAAGATCAGCAACCGAGCATTAACTGATAGTTTGGTTGTGTGAAGTCCCAAACTAATCATTGAAATATATGCGCGCGCATGCGCATGTGTATTTGTATGCATTAATATATATATATATATAATATATATATATATATACATTACATATACATATACATATATATTATATGTATGTATATATGAACTATAAATATTCATACCTGCATACATTCTACATACATGTGTGTATGTAATGCACGTGCGTATATATGCACTTATGTGTATATATTGATGGACAAACAAATAGATGATAGATAGATAGACCGATAGATAGATGCATATGTAAAAATAATATATAATTTAAAATAATTTTTAAGATCAGCAACCGAGCATTAACTGATAGTTTGGTTGTGTGAAGTCCCAAACTAATCATTGAAATATATGCGCGCGCATGCGCATGTGTATTTGTATGCATTAATATATATATATATATATATATATATATATATATTATAGATATACACATATTTGATTGTGTGTGAATGTGTATATGTGAATATAAATGCGTGTAAGTATCCCTTTGTGCATGTATGTATCTACGTATATATCTACGTACCTACACAGATATATATAATTCTACAGTCATGGTAACGTATAAGAAGAACAACATTGGAATATGGCACCAAAGGTTCGTGATTTCGATTTTGTCATGTTTATTTTAACAATAATTATTTCGAAGCATTAAGCACTGCCATGCCTGTCAAGGAGAACTTTCTAAACACATATCATTCAATATCTAATATATAATACAAAGCCACAAGCTGGTAGAATGGTTAGTGCACCGGGAAAATGCTTAGCGGCATTTCGTCCATCTTTACATTTCTTCGCCCTTCATCCTTTTGATGTAATCAACTTACCCTTCCCCGAAATTGCTGGCTTTGTGCCAAAATTTGAGACCAATTTTTTTTGTTTTAGTGAATTTTTACATGGTGATTTTATAGAACGCATAAATTATCTCTTTTTAAGAATATGATTTGTAGCTTTGTTTTAAAATCTATTTGGCGAAGAGAAGAAGTCCTGCTAGAAAAAATATGATGGCTCGCGATTAAGACTTAGTAGAGTTTCAGTTACCCAGAACCAACCCATTCTTTTTCTCACCATTGATTATTCCAAATATGTTACTTCTGACAAATGGCTTTTTTTAGTTATCAAAAATTAATATGCGACTCGTGTCAAGCAGGTTATTTCTAAATCGCTTCCTTATTTTAAGCTATTACTGAATAAGATTGAGTGAAACAATCATTCAATAGATATAATAAATACACTTATACATAAATACACTTGTACATGGTATAC
>NC_043014.1:29094411-29109411 GCF_006345805.1 Octopus sinensis | reverse complement strand
TTTTGAATAGAGGGAATTCCTTGAGTAGGGTGATAGATTTGCACAGCTACAAGTTGATTCTTACTGTGAGGACTTCGTAGATGAATGCTGTCGATTATTGTTCCGTAATCAGGAAAACGATTATTTCCAGAATAGGAATAGCAGATCTTAACATTTGTGCATCGGTGAGAGGTGTTGACTTGGTAGAGCTAGAAAGTTCCAAGGCATATTCTTGGTAACATCCAAGTTACATGGTGGATTAAAGCAGATGACCTACCTGGTTCTTCTCTCGTGTGGGAAATGTAGAGAATTTTCCGTGTATACCAGATTCTTCCTGAAAACCCTTTGGACAAGAACATTATTATAGGAGGAGCGATTTAATTAAAAGCGTCTTTGTTGGAGGATAGGTGAGAAATACTTTTAATTAGTCCGGTTACAAGATATGGTTGGTGGTTATTTGGGTTCTTTTCTTGAAGTATGTCATATCCTCATATGGCTTTCTATAAGGAGTGTTTGCCTGATTTAAAATATAGTTTCATACCAAGGAAGTTCACCGTTGTTAATTCAGTATTAATTGTTATGTTTAAGTCGTACTCCTTTACTACTGGGTAATCTCCCTTTGTAGCTCAGTGAACCAGTCGCCTACATCCTACACAACATTCGACACAATTTGACCAATCATAATCACCGTACCTGGTAGCTTATGGATTGATCATGTTTTTCTGACCATCGAACTCGTATTTATTTTTCGAACGTGGGACTTTGAATAATAAGAGAGTAATTGAATGAAGCAACAAATGTTCCCTAATGTGTGTGTGTGTGTGTGTGTGTGTGTGTAGATCTAAACAATTGTGTGTGTCTATCACCCCACACACACAAAACAATTACAAAGAATATGGAGACTGTTATATCTTCAATTTTTTATTTTAATTTTGATAGTTAATTTTACAGCATGATTAGTTAAAATGACCGACACGTGTCTCTGTTGGATAGGCATCGTGCAGTTGCATATGCAACCGAGATGAAAAATTACGCTGTACCATTAACTATCAAAATTAAAACTAATATTTGAAGATGTACCATGGGTACTCTTTGTAATCGTTTTGGATTTACACTCCAATGAAGCGAACCCGGATTTACTCCTCGGAAGAATTACAGTGAGATTGTACACCCTAAGCAATGCTTGGTGCTTATTACTAGTTGGTTGAGATTTGCCGAAACCTGGACTATACCTGAGATCTCTTGCGGTACCCGCCTGGATAAGTTATTCCTATATACTCACGCATTATACACACATATACACACACACACAAATATATATATATATATATATAAAGGGTAAAGACCCCCTTCGGTCATGAATGACCATGGGATTGCACCTAGAAAGTTACCCTCCTAGACACAAGTCCAGGCAAGGTTGTTTATGGAAGACCAGCAGTCGCCCATGCATACCAGCCTCCCCTCTCCACGCCACCAGTGTTATCCAAGGGAAAGACAAAGGTCGATACAGCTTGGTACCAGTACGTACATACATTCATACATAAGTATTTATATCTCTCTCTTTACTCTTTTACTTGTTTCAGTCATTAAACTGCGGCCATGCTGGAGCACCGCCTTTAATCGAGAAACTCGACCCCAGGACTTATTCTTTTGTAAGCCCAGGACTTATTCTTTTGTAAGCCCAGTACTTATTCTATCGGTCTCTTTTGCCGAACCGCTAAGTAACGGGAGCATAAACACACCAGCATCGGTTGTCAAGCAATGCTAGGGGGACAAACACAGACATACAAACACACACACGCATATATATATATACATATATACGACGGGCTTCTTTCAGTTTCCGTCTACCAAATCCACTCACAAGGCATTGGTCGGTCCGAGGCTATAGTAGAAGACACTTGCCCAAGGTGCCACGCAGTGGGACTGAAGCCGGAACCATGTGGTTGGTAAGCAAGCTACTTACCACACAGCCACTCCTGCGCCTATGTGGAGCTGCATGTGTAAATATTCACATTAATTATGTTTGCATGTGTGTGAATGTTGGTTATGTTTCTTTCGTTCCTATACCGTGTAACGGTTTGCTCTGTATAACATGTCTGTCTTATAATCCGCTTCTGTATACCTACCTGTCTATCTTCATCTATATTTTTATCAATTGCAATTTTTATCCATTCATTTGAATGTATGTCTGTCTGGGTGTCTATTCATCTACCCATCTGCTTTACCTGCATATCTATGTGCATGTATGACCAATTATTTATCTTGTCTGATGTACCATTTTATATTCCTTTATCTATGCATTTAACCTTCCCTGGCCTATCTAACTCTCGTCCTCTCGATTCCATATACTAGTATAAGCTGAAAACGCACACTCTTACGCAGACACACACACAAGCAAAATAAACACTTAGATATATTTTTTCTTCAGTGATAAAGAGAAAATACACTGATTTCATCCTATTTCAATGTTGGTTTACATTTTCAATATAAAATATATGCTAATATTAAGGTATTGGAAATTTTTCAAGTGCCGTCGCTAATTTAGTTTCATTAATGAATCCAGAGAAACATTATTTTTAGGAGATATCATTTGGCACGAAGGAGGTTAACTGTTCCCATAATATATAATATATATATACATACCCACACACACACACAAATACATGTATGATAGGAAGAAAATGGAGAATTATAGATGTTTAAATAATTTATATGTATGATATAATAGAGGTTGAAATTTTTTATAAAAACAATGCTAATAAATTATAAATCATAAAGCTCTAAAAGAAATGGCAGATGCGAAAACCTACATATGTGTTTCGATTCATGCCCCTAGGTGATTGGTAATTCTAAGCATTTGGGTAGGACATTATGCTAAGAATTGGTCATCATTTTCAATTACATGGGACAGAATCTCATCAGGGCTTTATGAACTTGTACCACAAATGTTAACATATTTCTTGAAAGGATGCAAACGAATTATTTATATATATATTTGCATGTATATTTAGATGCATAAAAATATATATGTATGCCTATTAATATGCATAAACATATATGCATATATATGTGTGTATTCGCTTATGTATATAAGTATGCTTAGACACCAAAACACATGTGTGCATGTATATACGCATGTAAGTATTTATGTATTTAAACTAGTATGCTTATCGCCTCAGATTAAAATATCTGTAAGAAAATATGTATCATCTGTCACACCAATCTTTCGTATCTAATCACATATCACGTATCATAAGAACCTAGTCTAATCTTTAATTTCATCATGAGAATCTAGTTTAAGCTTACCCAATTAAGACCTTTCGTGTGCACGCGCGATTGTGTGTGTGCGTGTGTGTGTGCGTGTGTGTGTGTGTGTGTGTGTGTGTTTGTGTGTGTGTGTGTGTGTGTGTGTGTGTATGTGTGTGTATGCGCGCGCGCTAATGAGTGAGTGAGTGTGGAACTAAGTAAGAGAGATTAAACTTGATATGGCTAGCTTAAATGAATCAGTTGGTGACCTCTCGTTTGAAATTTTCTGGGGGCGGATCGTCTAGATCCTCTGAAAAACAAAAATGTCATGTTCTTGATAAAGACGCTCTAGTTAGTGACGAGTAACCTCCGTATATGATCCTAGTGACCAATTCAGACAGTTAAAAAAACCTCTTGTCCCATGTATTTGTATTCTGTTATTTTGCCAGGGGTTTTGTCTCCCGCGTCACAGAAGAATACACCATTGTCTTGTCTCTCCATGAATGATGTCTTACTCTTTCCGTTTCTCTTTCTCTCTCTTACTCCCTTTCTCTTTATCTCTCTCATGCACACACATCGCAATGCGAGCGTGCATGTATGAATGTTGGTACGAGGAATGAATTTTCTTCTAAATATTTAAATATGATGAATTAAAGCAAACACTTTACAACAAGTCCATCACGTTAATCACAAAACCAAAGAAAAACCGTAATGCTGAGAGTAATCTTCTCACCAGAACGAGTAATTATCTTTGTAATTAAAAATAATGAACTGTCCTTAGATGTTATCTCCAAGGTTCAAATACCCAATCCAAGAAAAGAAACAAACTTTGTAGACATACCTTAAGTTGGACATAGTAGCAAACTTTTCTTTCTTTTCTTCATTTATTCCTTCAACTTCCTTCTACTCCTCTTTTTCTCTTCTGATTCCTACTCCTCTCCTTCCTCTTCATCCGTACTTTTCTTTTACTAGTAAACAGAGTCTGCATTGGTTAACAGTTAATTCCCTGAAAATAGTTGGGAAATATAGAAGTAGAATTATTTCTATCTTGCAACTGCAAAGGTAAATAAAGGATTAAAATATTCTGGAAATTAATAGCAAGAAGATTGGCTTTGATAACAAGTGAAACCTCATCAGGTCTTTTTGGCGTAGAGACATAATGAAACTAACCTAACATTACTATTACCTTATTAAATTCCGCCGAGGTCGACTTTGTGTTTCGGGGTCGATAAATTGAGAACCAGTTGAGTACTGGGATCGATGTAAACGATTGGTCCTCTACCCACAAATTTCAGGCCTTATTTTTAGAGTTCTATATTTAAGAGATGAGGATATATTTACATTATATACAATTGACGGATATTTGTCATCTTGTTTGTTGCTAACACAATGTTTAAGCTGATATACCCTCCAGCCTTCATCAGGTGTCTTGGGGAAATTTCGAACCTGAGTTCTCATTTCTGAGGTATTTTTCGGTGTTGTTGCTATTATTATTAATATTATTATTATTATTATTATTATTATTATTATTATTATTATTATTATTATCATTATTATTATTATTATTATTATTATTATTATTATTATTATTATTATTATTATTATTATATTATTATTATTATTATTATTATTATTATTATTATTCAGGTCACTGCCTGGAATTGAAGTCGGAATAAAAATAATAATAATAATAATAATAATAATAATAATAATAATAATAATAATAATAATAATAATAATAGAATAATAATAATAAAAGTAAATGCCCTGATGCAGTACCAGACAGTGGCCCTCATGGCTCCTGATCTTATCTGATTGGAAGTGTTATCATGTACATTGTTTTGTCTTGGTATAAAAGATGGGCTACAGCAAATATTCTGCTCAATACCACAGATTTACTTGTCAGTTGTTTGACCTTAACCAGTTGACCATGTTCCTTAGTGGCTGACGATATGTGCATCTCTGATCAAAAGCAGAAGTAGTGGGGGAGCATCATAGCGGTGTGTTGAAAAGAATTCTTAGAGGTTTGGATAATTCACCTTTGGAAACATGGGTGGTTTGTTCAACATCCTTAAACAATCCTTATTCAGGGACCTTTTGAGCGAGATGGGTTACTCGACCAAAAGAAAATTCTAACTGGGCCCCACCTGCAAGGTCATGTGCTGTTTATCTTGATATGAGATCACCATGTCACGCACATATGGTTGTGATGCATGTACATGGTGTACACTTATCAGACGGGTAGTCATGATGGGTATACTTTGTATATTTTACCCCAGTGTCACTTTGATGGTATGCACTGCTCTCTCACTCAATAATAATAATAATAACCACATCCCAAAATACCTTAGAAAATAGAACCCAGGTTCGAAATTTCCCCCAAGACACCTGATGAAAGCTGGAGGTATATCAGCTGAAACGTTGTATTAACAACAAACAAGATGAGGACAAATATCCATCAAAAGTAAATAATGTAAATAATGTACTTGTGCCTTTAGTAAAAAGGATTATTATTATTATTATTATCATTATTATTATTATTAATATTATTATTATTATTAATAATATTGTTGTTGTTGTTGTTGTTGTTGTTGTTGTTGTTGTTGTTGTTAGTATTATTATTATTATTATTATTATTATTATTATTATTATTATTAGAAAACATTTAGGGATAAAATAAAAATTGCATGTTTATAACTTTTTAATTATGTATGAACGCAAATGTTGAATGGTTCGTACAACCCAGAATCAAAAGCACAGGTATCCAATAGGAATCGAACCTCCTCATCATCTCCTTTTTGATGCTTTGGTGAACTGACCAGTTCAATAAGCTATGTATACAGGCACATTAAGTGCTAAGGGAATCAAGCACATAATATTTATGGTTTAGCCAAAGTTAAAACCCTTATTGTAAAGAGAAAGGTTATCGAAACGGGGGTTAAATACAAAGAACAATGGTTATGTCGGGACTAATATTCATTAATCCATTGAGCAAAGAAATTTTATATAATAAAAATTACACTCGTTATTACGACAGAGAAAAAACCTTGTTTTAATAATTATAATCAAAGCAAAGAAAGAGAGGCAATCCCAAAATTAGCTTGTTATTAATGAAATATAAGATGAGATCTTACAGTGGAGAATGGGTCTAATCTTCGGAAAATTTGGTGACAACTCTGGACATATTTTGATCTTATTAGTGCCCTTCACGAACGCATTGTCTTCGCAAACCAGTATAACCCGACATAGATGGCTGTGATATCTATATAATGACAGTAAATAAATACTAATAGGGATGGTCACTTAAAAGATTGGAGTAAAGACAAATCGCGATGGTTGCATTCTGCAATTAAAAACGAAAACATCATCATTATTTGTTAGATTGTTTTCTTTCAAACTGATAATATCTAAGTACATAGTACATACGATATCTCATCAATATAGCCATCTCATTCGACTGATTTAAGTACCAGTAGGTTACTGGTACTTATTTTACAATTACGTGGAATTAATAACAAGAAGATTGGTTTTGATAACTAAAACCTGATTATGGAAGCACTCCGTCGGTTACGACGACGAGGGTTCCGGTTGATCCGAATCAACGGAACAGCCTGCTCGTGAAATTAACGTGTAAGTGGCTGAGCACTCCACAGACACGTGTACCCTTAACGTAGTTCTCGGGGATATTCAGCGTGACACAGAGTGACAAGGCCGGCCCTTTGAAATACAGGTACAACAGAAACAGGAAGTAAGAGTGACAGAAAGTTGTGGTGAAAGAGTACAGCAGGGATCACCACCATCCTCTGCCGGAGCCTCGTGGAGCTTTAGATGTTTTCGCTCAATAAACACTCACAACACCCGGTCTGGGAATCGAAACCGCGATCCTATGACCACGAGTCCGCTGCCCTAACCACTGGGCCATTGCGCCTCGAAACCTGATTAGGTCACTTTGGCGTAGAGACATAATGAAACTAACCTAACAACAAATGTGACAATGCAGAACTATAGAAAAATGAGAGTTCTAGGTAGAACCTGAAGCTCATTCCGCTGAAGGGTAGCGGATGTTAGCTTATAATTCTGGACCGTTGAATTACGGCTTTTGTATACAGCCTCTCAATGCATAACATGAAGTTCCACTTGACACAGGCAATCCGTTCTTGGAGACAATATGTTCTACTCTACATTCACAAATTGACAGGTTAACTGTGGAATCTATAAGAACAGTTACTTTAACTAAAGCCATTTCAGTTTAGTTAGTTCGAAAAATATGAAGACAAAATGACAAAATGAAAAACGTGTACATTTGGATCCGAGCTAAAATATCATTCTGGCACCATGGGCAAGCGTCTTCTACTATAACCCCCGGACTTGTCAATATCCTGTGATTAAATATGATTAACAGAAACTGTGTGGAATCTTTGATATTTTGCTTGTTTTAGTCAGTGGATTGCGGTCATATTGAGGATAAGCCTTGCAGGGTTTAATCGAAGAAATCGATCCCAGTACTTTTATCTAAAGTCTGGTACGTGTTCTGTTGGTGTGTATTTGATGAACTAATAATTTACGGGTCTAAACGAACCAACACCGGTTGTCAAGCGATGGCTGAGGAAAAGCACAAAGATGTAAACAAATACACACTCATACACCATACGTATATTCATACATACACACACAAACACACTCATATATATGAATGTGAATGTGTGTGTAAATATATATATATATATATATATATATATATACATATATATATATATATATATTGATATACGACGGACTTCTTTCAGTTTCCGTCTACCAGATTCCCTCACAAGGTTTTGGTCGGGCCCAAGGTTACAGCAGAAGAACCTTACCAAAGTTGTCACGCATTGGGACTGAACACAAAAGCCAAGGGCTTGAGAAGCAAACTTTCTACCTCATAGCCACGTCTGTTTCTCTCAATGTGTTCGTGCGTGTGTGATGTGTGTGTGTGTGTGTGTGTGTGTGTGTGTGTGTGTGTGTGCGCGCGCGTGTGTGTGTATGTGTGTGCGTGCGTGCGTGTGTGTGTGTGTGTGTGTGTGTGAGTGTGTGTGTGTGTGTGTGTGTCTGTGTGTGTGTGTGTCCAAGTTGCTAAATTTGCTACCAGAAAGTCACCCAGACGACATGACCTGAATGCGGCTCAGACCGCTTAGAGTTTAAGAAGTAAATGGCCGAGACACTTGCCTGAACGCAATTTCTTCGCTGAAGACAATCTGCTGTTCAGCTCTCTTGAGAGTTTCTTAAGAAGCTTACTACCATACTATATGATTCCGGGTTCAGTCCCACTGCATGGCACCTACTATAGCCTCGGGTCGACCAAAGCCTTGTGAATGGATTTGATAGACGGAAACTGAAAAAAGACCGTTGTATGTATATATGTATATATTTATGTATGTGTGTGTCTTTGTATCTGTGTTTATACTCCACCATCGCTTGACAACCAATGTTGGTGTGTTTATGTCCATGTAAGCAAGTGGTTCGACAAAAGAGTCCGATAGAATAAATACCAGATTTATAAGATAAGCATTAAGATCTATTTATTCGACTAGTCTCTTCAAGGCGGTGCTTCAGCATGGCCGCATTCCAAAGATTGAAACAAGTTAAAAAAAAAAGAAGAAAATATCGATCCTGAATGATTTTATTGGTGAAGGCTTAAATCTAGGACAGCGCAAGAAGAATGGGCAATATCCCTCCTCCGATGAATATCGTACATATTTTTTTTAAAAATCTATGTGTAGACGTAACTCAAAGCTACTGATGTTTGACAGTCTAGCGGCTGTTCAACTAAGGAGCTTGTGGCTACAAACTTGTTGATAAGATGATTTCCACACATTAAAATGAACAAGCAACTCTAGATGTCTTCTTTAAACACTGTAAATCTAAAAAGAAGTCCTCTGTCTTGCTGGATCAATGTTTACCAACCTATTATCATATAGTATCCCCCCAGGCCTCTCCAGAAAAACGTATTCCCCACCACTGGTTGAAAAAATAACTTTATTTTTAATATTTTATCACAATCATTTAATATAAAAGAGTCTAGTGGTAACTCTTTTATAAAATACTAAGTACAAAAAAATGTACATTATGGACTGAGAGAAAAAAAAGTGAATCACGTTAATGAGAACCTTGTACCTGGTAACTACGATACCACGTTTCACCACAATGTTTGCGGGCCCCACCTGTGGGGCTTATATCCCAGGTGGAAATCACTGAGCTACACATTTATTTTTATTAGATCCAAGCCACGAGAATGAAAAGTCTTCAATCTGAGATGCAAAAGTGCTAAGATCTTCTCATCCTACTTAATTTCTTTAATCCATAATTATTAAGTCTTTTCACTCTTCAAGAAATATTTCACAGTTTTATCTTAAATCATAAATGACGTTGTTGAGAGCATGGAGTCTTCGTTAATGTATTTCAAACTATTGTTTTTTCTCTGAACATTTTTTTTATTTCTCTGAGCTTTTTTTATTTCTCTGGGCATTTTTTATTTCCCTGGGCATTTTTTTTTATTTCTCCACCTCCCTTACTAACTACCTCTATTGCTCCCCTGCGCCACACCATACTATTTCTCTCTCTCTATCGCTCTCTCTCACTCTTTCTCTCCTCTATCATACTCTACTACTCCCTCATGCTATTTTAAAGTTTCTATCTATTCTTCTGCACCTATGTACCCTCTCATGAATACTTCCTCTCGTAATAAACACCACCACCATCATCTCAATAACAACAGACTTACCAATATAAAAACCATCATGACAACCATTACAATTACCATAACCAAACACCACTAAAATCACAACCACAACTAACACCACAAATGCCATCAGCACCAAAACCATCACCACCATTACAACCACAGCTAACCTCGCATCACGACCATTATTACAATCGTTATCAATATTCTAGGATTAAGAAATATTGCGCTCAAATTCTGGCACTAGGTCAGCAAGTTAGTGGAAAGAGGCGAGTCGGTTACATCGACACCAATACTCAGCTGGTACTTATTTTCTCGACCCCGAAGAGGTGAAAAACAAAGTTGACCTAGGCGGAATTTGAACTCAGAGCGTAATGACAGCGTGTTAAGGATTCCGACAGCTCACTGCCTAAGAATTAAGGACTACCAATACATAATGATTGTATAAGAAACACCGCCGAAACGCCAAAGTCGCATACAGAACAGCAGAGAAAGGTGGTGGAGAAGGGAAAAGAAAGCGAAGATTAAATTGACCCCATTACTTGTCTGGTGTTTATTTTCTTGAACCCAGAAGGGTAAAGAACGAACATCAACGGCAACGGGATTTGTGCTCAGGGTGTAAATGAACGTAACTAAATGATACAGGGCATTTTATCTGCCAGTCTATAGACGGCCAATCCACTGCCCTTAAATCCCGCAAGGCTGAGTTAAAGCAGCTATCTGAATGTACTAAAGCTATACATTTTCAAACAAGGGAGCTAAATCTATACTGATATATTCATAACCTTAAAGAGGAACACGGGGTAAGTTGATGCTGTATCACTAACCTTAAGGGTTTATTTAATTATATTTGTAGACTCTAAGTGAGGCTATTTTAGGGGTACATTTCATGCATTGAGAGGGCAACACTAATGATACATTAATGGCATCAAGGGGTTGGTTTTAATGCAGCGTTAATACACTATTAAAGGCCTAATACAATGATCCTATTATTATATACCCTACGGACCCTATTTTAATGCTGTGTGCTCGTTACTAAGCTACTAATTATATTATCAATATCTAACCACAGAGGTTTTGTTTTCTAACAAAAAGATTATACACACATGCTTGCATACTCGTATACAATTACATAATTAAATGTACAAACACACACACTACACACACATGTATTCATATATGTATATACATGTGCATGTGAGTATACCTATGCTGATATATACATTACATACACATATATTTACATATACATAGACACATTCATAAATGCACACGCATATATAATCTATATATACCTATGAATGTGTTTATATACGAGTCGATATAGCAATAAATATAATACATACACACAGACACACACACACACACACACAGACACACACACAGACACACACACACACACACACACACAGACACACACACACACACACACACACACACACACCACACACACACACACACACACAACCACACACACACATATATATATATATATATACGCCAGTTAATTTTACATAATTTATACAATGCTGTATCTTTACGATATATATATATATATATATATATATATATATATATATAACTGCTTCTACCACGAGAGTACTCCAAATAGACAGAAGAAAACAGTAACAAAAGGTCTGTGTAAACGTGTAAGCTGATTAAATGCATGATTACAGATATTTATACATAATTCTGGTGTAACATTTAACTATAACAGTATATTTAAGTGATTCAGTACTTTGGAGGAAAAGCATAATTTGGTGGAACATTATTTTAACGTTCCAGTAGTTTGTGGTACAGTGTAGTTTGATGGTGCAATATATTTAAGTTGTACAATAGTTTGGTACTGCAATGCTTTCTTTAGAGTATTTGACAATAGCGTTACTTGTAGATGTTTGTTCCCGTCTTTCGGGATGCAGACAAAAGAACAATTTGTTTTTAGAGCCTTTATAAAAGAACTTTTAACTTGCAAAATATTTAAGGCTGCCAGCTGGCAGAATCGTTATCACCCTCCGCCAAAAAGTTTACCGACATTTCGTCTGTTTTTACGTTCTGAGTTCAAATTGCGCTGAGGTCGACGTTGCATTTCATCCTTCTGACAGCAGTAAAAGCAATAAAAATGACAAACCAGCACACAGATAAATATATTCGATAATACTTAGAAGAGCTAAATTTTGCACGCCTGTGATATAGACAGGGTTTTTTGATTTTTTTTAAGATCTACAAATATTTAAATAAATAAAAAAAATGACTGAGGTAATTGTGTAAAGCCAAATAGTGTCTCTTTACCCCCGGAATCTAACCCAAGAACGGACAACAAGGAAAATAACGTTTCTGTACCTTGAGATGGGAAATTGGAGTTTACAACTCTCGTCTACACAGAAAGAAGAAGAAACGCTCCATGAAATATCGAGAGAAATTTTCTCGACTGTGAAGAGTAAGCCTTATAGGGCGGCTACAGTATTTTCTGGCTCGTGGACATAATCAAAACACAACTGATGTAAGAGTAGGAAATTACAGAATTCATATAAAAACTGATGTAGGCCAGATATGCTCAGGGGGAGTCAGAGTGGGCTTGCAAGCACTGACTCCCAAAAGTCACAAAACTATACTGAAGCCTACGCTATTAATCACATGCACTTCGTCTCGCCAAAATGAAGAGCATAGGACTCTTAGTGCATGGCAAAGGGCCTATTTCTGGCACATGTGGTTGTAAAACAGAATAACTTCAAGCGTTTTTTTCCCTTAAGAAATGGGAACACCAGAAAAACAGAGGGAAGAGAAAAGCAGCGGATAGCTCCGGAGGCGGTTACAAAATCGGCAGAACCAGTTTCCCGAGCACTTTTAGTGACAGCTATAGAAATTGTGGTGGCGGTCACCTTGAGCTCGGTCCTACAAACAAAGGTGCAAGTGCCTCCGTTCCCTGACAATAGCAAAAAATAGCATTCCTTCATCATCATGTGATCAGGGATAGATAATGACGTGAAGTTTCCAAATTGCCGAGGTGAATGCAAAAACAGAAGGAAGGAAAAGGAAGCCCCCCACCCCAAAGAAGTGAATATTAAAAAAAGGGTGAGGCCATGAACCCGCTTTGAAGCAGCAATGATGTCCCAGTCAGCACTACAATGGTGATCCTCAAAGAACAATAATAAACAAGAGGGGTTAATGAATTAATTGAATTTCATTGTACTTTGAATATCGAACCAAGATCTGATAGAGTCACGTATCTGAGATGCAAGGGGCATATTGATTACTGTAACATTGCGAAGGGTTGGAATATAGCAAACACTTGAAGAGCAGGATGTCGAAGAAAAGAAAATGGATAGAAAATACGATGGACTAAAAACAGATGTTTCCTTAAACAACATACGAACAGAAGGAATATTAGAGGGCTGATATTTTAGAGGAACAAGGCAATGCATAATGCAGAGATTAGGGATAGGATGACACAATATGTGTGACGGAAAAATCTGAGTGGAGCTGGCTACTACAATTGTAGTATCCTAAACGCAGAGGGCAGAGATAGCACGCCTGTGGCGCCTATGTATATAAAGATATTCATCTGTTTGCTTGATGTATTTGAAACTCTAAGGCGGCGAAATGCGTAGCCGTATTTCGTCTGCCGTTACGTTCTGGGTCGATGTTGCCCTTCATCCTTTCGGGGTCGATAAATTAGGTACCAGTTACGCACTGAGGTCGATGTAATCGACTTAATCCGTTTGTCTGTCCTTGTTTGTCCCATCTGTGTTTAGCCCCTTGTGGGTAGTAAAGAAATATATTTGAAACTGTGAAGTGGAACACTACTGAAGATCTCATTTTCTCGCCCCACATCTCTTGACACGCAGATATATCGGCCAGCGAGGAAGTCTTTACATGATGGAAATAGCAGCCAAGTCTCCTTCGTATTATTCCATACTGTCTTAAAAAAAAAAAGAAAATGACTTATTGAATAATGTAATACGTAAATGGGTTAGGCATGCAGCTTGAATTCCTTTACTCAAAAGTTCAAGTCCGGGAGTGGGCTGAAGTTGAACAACGACACCAGCAAAATTATATTTTGTGAACTTCTTGACCTGTGTTTTTACTGTTACAAACCATCACTGGATCCCTTGTAGTTATCAGTATTTTGGGGGGTTTTTGTTAGTTGCTTTTTTTAATCTTCCGTTGAAGATAAGGTGTGGTTGTTTTATTTATGTATTTATATATTTTTGTCCGCCTCTTGTGATTACGAGTAAGGAGAAAGGCGAGAAGATTAAGGAGGGATTGGGATGAACAAGAGATATAAGTCGAAGGGATTGATTTGATGGGAGTGACAGCACTCATTGAAGAGTGAAATGGGTGTCATGCGACTTTTGTCTTGAAAGAGCTATTTAATAAAACAAACCCACCCTTCTCACTTCCGGTAACAATGTACTGGAGATATAATCAATAAAAAGTACCACACCCATTCCATTTACCGCTTTCTAAATGCACCTCTGTGTGGTCGCTGAACCTGCTGAAAATAGCAGCCAGATCTTTTAGAAATCCCGCCCTGCGATTTTGTGAATGGTACGAAAACACTGGATAATGCAATCGTATGTAGAGTTAAATTGAGCGACTGATCACAGTTGGAGTGCTTTTGATCAGCTGGCAGAAACGTTAGCACGCCGGGCGAAATGCTTAGAGGTATTTCGTCTGCCGTTACGTTCTGAGTTCAAATTCCGCCGAGGTCGACTTTGCCTTTCATCCTTTCGGGGTCGATGAAATAAGTACCAGTCGATATAATCAACTTAATACCTATGTCTGTCCTTGTTCGTCCCCTCTGTGTTTAGCCCCTTGTGGGTAGTAAAGAAATGGGTATTTTGTCTGACTTTACGTTCTGAGTTCAATTTCCGCCGAGGTCGACTTTGCCTTTCATCCTTTTGGGGTCGATAAATTAAGTACCGGTTGTGTACTGGGCGGCCGATCTAATCGACTGGCCCTCTCCCCAAATATTTCGGGCCTTGTGCCTAGAGTAGAAAAGGATCATAGGCTTGCTGGATTAATGATGGCCTAACACCACCAATAACAACTGCTTG
>NC_043014.1:29084411-29089411 GCF_006345805.1 Octopus sinensis | reverse complement strand
TGATTTGAAGTGGCATAAGGGCCGAAAGGTGGAGTAGGAGGTCGCGTTTTTGTGGATGTGTGATGAGTGGCGCGATGAGGCAGAGAACTGCAAAAGATTGGGTTCGAACGTCAGTCATCAATATGGAAGGAATGTGAAAACCAAGAAGAGTTGCAAACTTTCAAATCATAGAGGGCAAAGACTCTAGAGAAATCAAATGGGGAAAATGTCTTTTATGTTGTTAAAAAATACAGACGAAGAGCTATTGGTGGTTGGAGGAATTCGGAAAGCGGTAGAAGAAATAGTTGTATTTAGAGAAATAAGGTAAGGGTGGTGAAACTTTGAACAAGGTTAACTGGGATGTCTTCGGTATTGATATCCAGAACAGAAAGTGACAAGAAGGGTTAAATCTACATTAATCATTGTACAGTGTGAAGCTTATGTATAGAATATAGCAGAAATACATTACGTTACATGAGAGATTATATTTGTCTCGAAGGAAGCAAGTGATGTATGGAAGGTACATTGGGCAGGAGCCTTTGTATATTGAAGGAGAGAAAGGGAATAGATTTAGTATTATTTTTTTAACATAAAGTGGAGAGTACAGACTACCATTATGCTGCGAGGTAGGCATTCGAAACTCTTGCAATTGTAAATTTCACTAAAGCTTCCCATCGGCTAGGTGGGATACACACACACACACGTCAATATAAATATATATGTACATATAGCTATAAATATACATATATACATACACACACACATATATATATATATATATAAGTGTGTGTGTATGTTGTGTGTGTGTGTGTGTATGTGTGTGTATATGATATATTAGATAAATTAGATAGATAGATAGATAGATAGATAGATAGATAGATAGATAGATAGATAGATAGATAGATATTTAGAGAAGGCAACAGGGAGGGGAGAGAGCAGTGATAGGGTTATATAGACACACGCAAACGTTCGTATCTTTATAAATCCACGCAAAGGTACATATATACATACATTAATACCATTATTGTCAAGTAGTATATAGCTTTTCTTGGGCTTATGAATGTTACATTATGTTACACTTCAAACGTTTAGGCTTTACAAGCATGGGCAAGACGTAAGTACAAAGCACCAGTGGCGTATGGTGGTTGTTGCCACCAAACTTCAATCAGGGGTATAACAAAAGTTTTCCATGTAGATTTCTGATTTAATTAATGAGTAACGTTAATTATTTATAATAAATTTGCCATTTTTGATGGGTGTGCAGCGCACACCTAGTACACCCCGGAATATATGCCCCTGTTAAACACATGCTCAAAAAAAAAATGAAAGAGTAAAACAGAAGAAGAATGACCCAGAACTCTTAAAATCCCAAGAAGTGAACGATAATGTTACATATTGTCAGAAATCGCTCCCAAAATGCTATCAAAGAATTGCTTTCTTATGCAGTAAAATTTTGTTTTTAAAACCAAATAGAATGCTAGATTTAAAATACTATCAGGAATAAAACAAATATAAATATATACACGGTGTTCCTCCTTTAACTACCTAATTCAATGAAATCGGGATTTTTTTTTTAAATAACTGAATTTTAAATAACTGAATTTAAGTTTATTACTTAATTATGATACCAAAACAAATAGATTTATAAATCTTTAATGAAAATTTTCAACATAGGCGTAGGAGTGGCTGTGTGGTAAGTAGCTTGCTTACGAACCACATAGTTCTGGGTTCAGTCCCACTGCGTAGCACCTTGGGCAAGTGTCTTCTACTATAGCCTCGGGCCGACCAAAGCCTTGTGAGTGGATTTGGTAGACGGAAACTGAAAGAAGCCCATCGTATATATATGTATGTGTATATGTTTGTGTGTCTGTGTTTGTTCCCCCAACATCGCTTGACAACCGATGCTGGTGTGTTTACGTCCCCGTAACTTAGCGGTTCGGCAAAAAGAGACCGATAGAATAAGTACTAGGCTTATTACAAAGAATGAGTCTTGGAGTTGATTTGCTCGACTAAAAAGGTGGTGCTCCAGCATGGCCGCAGTCAGATGACTGAAACAAGTAAAAGAGTAAAAGAGAGATGTGCTCCGTCTATATCCCTGCAAATTTCAAATCTATCCTTAGTATTACTAAGCACATTTTGAAGAATTTCAGTAGTTATCTCCTTCATTTACTAACTGAATGCGTTCTTTAAATTCAGCTAAACTATTTCTCCATTCTGGGGATGGAAGAAGAGAAAATAATTATAGCCAAATTCAAAAAAAAAAAAAAGCTGTCTTAGATCCAACAAGGATGAAAATAAAATTATATAAAAAAAAATTATAAAATTATAAACTAAAAACATATTTATACACCTCTAACACATATTAAACACGATAAATATAAATGTCATTGTTTAAAAAAGTGTCCGATTTCATTGAAATAGATAGTTAATTCTGGAGCATCTTTTATTTCTGCTGTTAAATAACTCTATGCAATCCATCGTACATCCTATTAGTAAGACATCCTACCAAACCCAAACGCAGCAGGCCTGGTACAGTCGTTCGTGACAGTAGCAAAAGTTATTCACTGTAATGCATAGTGCCCAGTAAATGTAAGCATTTCATTTAAAATTAGAAGAGGGAAAGTATTTATGGGAAATCGCTTGGAAAGTTACAATGTCACTTCTGAGATTATGAAAATTACATTTTACCCATTGTAATCCGTGCTCTTGGGTGCATTGAACACTTAAGGAATAGATTGGAAAAGTCTGTACCTTTTCAACAAAAGTAGGTAAAAGAAAAAAAAAGACCTTCTTGCCAATGTGCTTTAAATTCAGCCACGATAGTGTTTTATCTTTTACCTTTTACTTGTTTCAGTCATTAGACTGCGGCCATGCGGTGGTACCACATTGTAGCGTTTAGTCAAACAAATCAACCTCAGTACTTCTTTTTTTTTCTAAGCCTGATACTTATTCTGTTGGCTCCTTTCTGTCGATCCGCTAAGTTACGGAAACTTAAACGAACCAACAAACAGTTGTCAAGCGGTAGTGGGGAGACAAGCACAAATACAAACACACACACGCATAATAATATGTCTGTGTGTGTATATGTATGTGTGTGTGTATATATATATATATATATATGTTTGTGTATGTGTGTGTGTGTGTATACAACCCCTTCTTTCTGCTTTAGTCAGCCGAATCCATTCACAAGGCTTAGATCCGGAGCTATAGCAGAAGATACTTGCCCAAAGATCCACACAATGGGATTGAACCTGAAACCATGTGGATTCCTAGTTCAACATTTAACACTGTTAAAAAAAGAGAGGCGATTGCTTTCAAGCTTTTGGTACAAAGTCAGTAATTTAGGGGGAGGGATAATTCAATTAGATCGACCTGTGCTTGAGTGGTACTTATTTTATCGATCTCGAAATGACGAAAGGTGAAACTGACCTCGGCGGAATTTGAATTCAAAACGTAATGACGGACGAAATGCTGCTAAGCATTTCGTTCGGCGTGCTAACGATTCTTTTCTACACTAGGCATAAGGCCCGGAATTTTTGAGGAGGGGGCTAGTCGATTAGATCGACCTCAGTACGCAACTGATAGTTAATTTATCGACCGCGAAAGGATAAAAGGCAAAGTCAACTTCGGCGGAATTTGAACACAGAACGTAGCGGCAGACGAAATACCTATTTCTATTTCTTTACTACTCACAAGGGGCTAAACACAGAGAAGGCAAACAAGGACAGACAAACGGATTAAATCGATTATATCGATCCCAGTGCGTAACTGGTACTTATTTAATCGACCCTGAAAGGATGAAACGCAAAGTCGACCTCGGCGGAATTTGAACCCAGAACGTAGCAGCATGCGAAATACCAATTTCTTTACTATCCACAAGGGGCTAAACACAGAGAGGACAAACAAGGACAGACAAACGGATTAAGTCGATTACATCGACCCCAGTGCGTAACCGGTACTTAATATATCGACCCCGAAAGGATGAAAGGCAAAGTCGACCTCGGCGGAATTTGAACTCAGAACGTAACGGCAGACGAAATACCTATTTCTTTACTACCCGCAAGGGGCTAAACACAGAGAGCACAAACAAGGACAGACAAACGGATTAAGTCGATTTCATCGACCCCAGTGCGTAACAGGTACGTAATTTATCGACCCCGAAAGGATGAAAGGCAAAGTCGACCTCGGCGGATTTTGAACTCAGAACGTAACGGCAGACAAAATACCGCTAAGCATTTCGCCCGGCGTGCTAACGATTCTGCCAGCTCACCGCCTTATAGAAAAAGACAACATAGTACAACACCACAAGCTTTCTAAGACCATCAGCCTTGTAGTGACGGTAGAACCTGTAAAGAACTTATACAAGCTCGAAGATAAAGACACATAATGTGTTGGATGGTTTTAATTTTTTTTTTTGGAGGAAGTGGAGAATATTTTGTCAAATGTTCAAACGTACTAGGGACTCTCTCTCCCCATCTGCCCTCTATCTCTTTCTTTCTTTTTCAATCTTTCTTTCTATCTAAATTTATACATTAAAAAAAAATACTAATATCACTTTTTGTAATCTTGTTTCGTCGATTACACTGTCTTTCATGATTTTAGTCCTTGGTTAACAACTGTTATTTCGATTATGCTTACCTCTACAAAGTATGAAAAATACTCTTTTACTCTTTACTCTTTTACTTATTTCGGTCATTTGACTGTGGCCATGCTGGAGTACCGCCTTTAGTTGAGCAAATCGACCCCAGGATTTATTCTTTGTAAGCCAAGCACTTATTTTATCGGTGTCTTTTGCCGAACCGCTAAGTGACGGGGACGTAAACACACCATCATCGGTTGTCAAGCGATGTTGGGGGGACAAACACAGACACACAAACATATACACACACATACATATATATAAATATATACATATATACGATGGGCTTCTTTCAGTTTCCGTCTACCAAATCCACTCACAAGGCTTAGGTTGGCCCGAGGCTATAGTAGAAGACACTTGGCTAATGTGCCACGCAGTGGGA
>NC_043014.1:29064411-29079411 GCF_006345805.1 Octopus sinensis | reverse complement strand
CAAATTCATCACGGTACTTGGGTTATCTCGAGACTATATCAAATGCATTTACACTTCACACTACGCGTTAAGTTTGAATCCGGTGCCTCATGTTTTAAAATGAACTTTTTAACCACTCGACATGCATAATTAAGACCTGCCCTTGTGGTTAGAGTGTAGGGATCATGGACTATAAGGTCATGGAGCAGACTTTGTATCCTTTAATAATACACGTCATGTTCTATAGCAGATAAGGCGGTGCATTGCCCCTCTAACGCTCTCCAGCATTCACATAACGAACGTTCTGTTGGTCCATAGATGGGAAGACCGATAGAGTGTCTTTATCAGTATGAAACTACATGAGCACCTGAAAGAATTAGCGAAAGCATAGTATTGTCATCAGTTCATACTCACTTGCAATAACGTTTCTGAGTTTCGGATGATCGGGGTGTTTTGTGAAAGAACCCGTATGTTCGTTGTAGATGCATGTGTGCGTATGTATGTATGAACATACATATGTATGTATGTATGTATATATACATAAATATATTGATATATATATATATATATATATATATATATATATATATATATAGACATACATACATATACATATACTTACAAATATATATATAGTATATTATTTGTATATATAATATATATATATATAATATATATATATATATGTGTGTGTGTGTGTGTGTGTGTGTGTGTGTGTATGTATATATTCTTTTATTCTTTAATCCGTTTCAGTCATTTGACTGCAGCCATGCTGGAGCAAGACATCTAGTCGAACAAATCCACTGCAGGACTTATTCTTTATAAGCCTAGTACTTATACTGTCGGTCTCAAAAACATGGACACGAACTTTTTCGTTGTTTGAAAAACGTTCGTTTCTATGTTTTTGTTTTTATGTTTTCGTTTCTCATTGTGTTCAGAGTTTTTTTGATGTCCTGTAGTGGCTGTGTGGTAAGTAGCTTGTTTACCAACCACATGGTTCCGGGTTCAGTCCCACTGCGTGGCACCTTTTGCAAGTGTCTTCTACTATAGCCTCGGGCCGACCAAAGCCTTGTGAGTGGATTTGGTAGACGGAAACTGAAAGAAGCCCGTCGTATATATGTATATATATATATATATTCGTGTGTGTTTGTGTGTCTGTGTTTGTCCCCCTAGCATTGCTTGACAACCGATGCTGGTGTGTTTATGTCCCCGTTACTTAGCGGTTCGGCAAGAGAGACCGATAGAATAAGTACTGGGCTTACAAAAGAATAAGTCCTGGGGTCGAGTTGCTCAATTAAAGGCGGTGCACCAGCATGGCCGCAGTCAAATGACTGAAACAAGTAAAAAGAAAAAAAATATATATGCATATATTTATATATTATTTATATTATATATATATATATATATATATATATATATATATATATATATATTATATTATATATATATATATATAATATATATAAAGGAAATGAAGAAAATGCTGACAAAATAATTTAAGTAAGGGAGAGTGTATTTAATTAGGTGAAAGTTCTTTTTACCGTTTGCGCATTTGTTATGCTTATCAAAAGATATTTTGAGTGAGATAGAGATAGAGTTCCTTTCTGATTGATTTTTTTTCTCTTATCTCAGATAATAGAAAAAAAATCAATCAGAAAGGAACTCTATCTCTATCTCACTCAAATATCTTTTGGTAAGCATAACAAATGTGCAAGCGGTAAAAAGAACTTTCACCTAATTAAATACACTCTCCCTTACTTAAATTATTTTGTCAGCTTTTTCTTCATTTCCTTTTTTTATATATCACAACTCGTGTTCCACATCTCCTTTTTTAAATATATATATATATATATAATTAAGGGTATCTAAAAGATACCACCATGCAAGAGATAGCAGTCAAAACTTAACTCTAAAACCACATCGAGTGTATATCTCACTAATGAGTATATTCGTTTGCAAAGCCAGAAATCTAGATCGGGGATTATCCAATACTTTCTTGCTAGTTTATTTGTCTATTTGTCTTTTCTCCTGGTGCTGTATGAATACTTGATGTGGTTTTAGAGTCAAGTTTTGGCTGCTATCTCTAGCATGGTGGTATCTTTTAGATACCCATAATTATAATTTTAATGATATATTATTACCTATAAGATTTTTATTCCCATGCTGGCCACTTGATATGATCGGTATTTTAAATAACGATCATATCCTTATTGTCATAAATGTTTGTGTATATATATATATATAAAAGGATGCAGTTTGCTGACGATATTTCAGCTAGGCCTTGTACAAACAGACAACAAAGTTCACTCAAAAATAGCTGCAGTCCACTTTGTTGTAAGCTGGTACCCTTTCAGAATGAACATCTCAGTACTGTAAGCATTGCAATCTTGATATTATTTTCAGAATTGAAAAAAATTATGAGATATTCTAAAATCCTGTATTATTTGCTATTTCTCTTCTCTCTCTCTCTCTCTCCTTCTCTCTCTCCCCCATCCCTCTCTCTCTCTCTCTCAGCTGTCTAGATCTTTAAATTTATTTCATTTGTTTGATGCATCTACTTAACGAAACCCAAGGTGATTTAAATTAGTGATGAGAAAACAAACTGATAACATTTGAAAACTGAAATTCATCATAAATATCGAATCAAAAAACAAGAAGAAAATTCTGTTCCTACACAATATTTCATTTTACATCGAATGTGAACCAATAAACGTTAATTAGGCACTATTATCGATTTTAAAATTCTAACGGAAAATAACCAACAAAAATGTTTCTAAAGTTAAAAGTTTTCACAAATCTACATGCAGCAATCTTAGGTGTGTATTGACGACATTGTATTTTTGAACAAACGTATTTGTGTATGTTCGTTTATAATGGCGCGAAATTGCGATCATTTTTGGTTGGTGACTAATGAGTGATGATCGTGTCCACCTTTTGTGTGTGTTTTTCCGCTTATCCCGTGTGTTCCTTTGACATCCTTGTGTGCAATTTTTTACTGTTTTACACACACACACACACACACACACGCGCACACACACACACACACCTCACACACACACACACATTAATGCGTACATATATGTGTCAGTATACAAACACACAGACGCACATACACACGCACATACACACACCACACACACACACACACACACACACATACTATTCAAAAGCACAGAGAAACTGTTAACTTAGTCGTTTAATACATGGCGTCAACATTTTTGTCGCACTATCTGCAACCTGATCAGTAACACAGCTCCGCTGCAACTGAATTGAAATTGGGCCGTTGACTTGTATGTATAGACGTCAGTATTCTAAATATAAATCTTATTATCGGACAGTCGCTCAAGTTGTCCTCCCCTGCTACCATGATAGGTTCAATGAATTTTGATTTTGACTGGAATTCATTGCTACGGTTTATTTTCTTCTTCTTCTTCTTCTTCTTCTTCTTCTTCTTCTTCTTCTTCTTCTTCTTCTTCTTCTTCTTCTTCTTCTTCTTCTTCTTCTTCTTCGTCTTCTTCGTCTTCTTCGTCTTCTTCGTCTTCTTCTTCTTCTTCTTCTTCTTCTTCTCCTTCTTCGTCTCCTTCTCCTTCTTCTTCTTCTTCTTCACCTTCTTCGTCTCCTTCTCCTTCTTCTCCTTCCTCTTCTCCCTCTCGTAACATGTTCTTCTTCTTCTTCTTCTTCTTCTTCTTCTTCTTCTTCTTCTTCCTTCTTCTTCTTTTCTTCTTCGTTTTTATAAATGGAGATGCGTATGACGTATAGTATAGCAAACGAAATGCAGAAGTCGGTGAGGAGAAAGTTGGAATTAGAGGCAAGAATGGTACAAGAGATGCCATATTCCGCTCCAACATTCTAGCACAAATGCAAAGGAAAGAACAAAAACATTTATTTGCTTCATTAATAGATTAGGCCAAAGCATTTAACCGCATAAACCACTGAGAGCCCATCGCTTGTTTAGAAAATGTCGACTAAGAAGGGAAGGACACCAGAATTATCTGGTTCATACACTGGAACTGAAAGGCAATCATAAGAATAGACCAAGAATTGTCAGAATCAGTAGAGATCAAAAGAGGTGCAAGACAGGGATATGTGTTATCACCATATTTATTTAACATCTATACTGATTATATATTTAGCGAGTGAAGTGAGATCAAAGGACCCGCAGACAATAGCATGAATACAAACAATATACGACATGCTGATAATACACTGTCCAAAATAGGAAGGCTTTGTGTTCTGGATTCTCAACAATAGATAACAGTGTTATTATTGGCAGGTATCAATGAGGAATAACAAGAAATTGTTGATGTAAAAGAGCAAAGTAACAAGAGAAGTCTAAATATAACTGCTAAACAAGACAGTTAAAAAGAAGCAAATACAAAAGGTTGTAGGACAGAGATTTCGAGTAAGTAAAGAAAAATCTTCAATTGTTTAGGACAAATAATGAATCAGTAAGATCTCTATGAAGAAGTTATTCGAAGAATATATATAGTTAAAATATCATTTACGAAAAAGATCTAACACTACCTTTGAAACTGAGGCTGGTGAACGGTTATATTATAGTATTATAGTAATTGTCTTTACAAGGTAGAAACTTAGGCAATGTTAAGAACAATGGGGAAAATGAAAGAAGACTTTGAGATGGAGATCATCCGCTGAGTGGGTTCAGTAAACTGGAAAGAGAAGGTAACAAATGCTGCAGCACAAGAACAACTGAAAGTCATTTATTGTTGAGATGTGGACATATTGTAGCCATACAATGCACCACGAATCTCTGCCCAAAACCATCTAGGAAGGAAGTGCCATACATTCATGCATGCATACTTGCATACGTTTATACATACATACATACATATATACATACATACATACATACATACATATATACATACATACATACATACATACATACATACATACATACATCATACATACATACATACAAAGAGACTTACTTCAAGCGGCATCAGTTTAATTTTTCAAACGTTTCGACAAACAGATATTATCAAAGTTATGTCCCTTCTTTGCTGTTTTTAGATTATAAATAAATATAAGAGAGTGTTGTTTCTTTGGCTAATCTTAACCTATTTGTGGCACGAACCGATTTCTCACTGAAAATTTTTCACCGAACAACTTTTTATCGAAACTCGAAACGACATCTCAAACAATAATTTTTAGATTAATTTTATCAACAGAATAAAACTGAAATAGAATAGATTTCCATACAAAATACTTTCATCGACAATATATATATATATATATATATATATAAATTTATATACGCGCACACACATATACGCAAATATATGTATGTTTATATGTATATGTGTGTGTGTGTGTGTTTAAACGAAAGAGAAAAAGGAAGAGAGATAGAGAGACAGACAAACAAGCAGACATTAGATAGGTAGAGGAAAAGAGACAGCTTGTTTATCACAGGGAATATTTTGGAGGAGTGCAACGAAGAATTTTTATTATTATTTTTCATTTTATTTTATTTTATTAGGGTGTGATTTCCTCAGATCTTTTGCAATTTTTTCTGTTGCTCATTGTTATGTGCAAATCATTCAGCTTCTGGAAATATTGCTGCTGCAATAATAATTTTTTAAAAATGCAAACAATATCATCACAGCAACAATAATTTTCACCGGTTGCCAAACAATAAGCCCAGAGGAAGTTTACTACTAAAGGGCTACTCCTCGGGGCCACTTACCACTTTTGTTAAAGGTGCTATTTACCACTAAACGAACGTTATTTCTCTTGGTAAAAATGAAATCAAATGTCAAAAGAAACTATGTTATTTTTAAATTTCATATTATGCTCTTACATGGTCATTTCTCTCCATGGGTACATGAGATACCCATAGATGTATAGTCGTGTTCTGGTTGTACGTGATTATATGCATGGACTCTGTTTAGAGATAAAGAATGGTGTACGAATGCAATGTGAACAGTCTATCGTGTCACATCACCTATTTTTATTATAAGAAGGATACGCACACTTATATAGATATGCATTCACATATACAGACATATCTCCATACCTATATGTACATATATGAGCCTATATACATATATGCATATATATATATATATATTATATATATATATTACATTGCATACGTACATACATACATATATACATACAATACATACATACATACATACTACATACATACATACAGACAGATAGATAGATAGATAGATAGATAGATCGAGAGATAATAGATAGATAGATAGATAGATAGATAGATAGATAGATAGATAGATAGATAGATAGATAGATGGGTAGATAGAGAGACAAAAGAAAGAGATACAGGCATATACACAAATCTACTGTATGTATATACACATACACACACGTATACCTATCCATATGCACACATATGTTTCAATATATACATACGTATATGTATATGCATACGCACATTCACACACACACACACACACACACACACACACACCTACACCACACACACACACCTACATACACCGGGGATATTGAGCTAAAGTTTCGAGTAGGTAACATTTAACATTTTCATAAGATAATCCATCACTAACGAAACATGACAACGGAATGTCGAGAACAGACGAACCATGCCTTGTAGAATATGATACAGTAAATCTATATCATGATTACTCACAAAAGCGATACTCACGTAGTGTTACCAAATCATTAAAAAATTCTAAAAAAATCTTTCAATATATCATCATCATCGTCGTTGTTGCTATTATTATTATTTTTATTGTTCTTGTTATTTTTTTTTATTTATTTATTTATTATCATTCCATTATTATATGTCAACCCCCACACTTTATGTCTGTCTCTGTATTGTCCTCCTCCTCCTTCGCCCTTGTGGCAATTAAATGAAATCATTATTATTATTATTATTATTATTATTATTATTATTATTATTATTATTATTTTAGTTTTAATCTGCATGTCTGTTACACTCACTTGCCGAGACACACCCAGTGTCCTGGGGCGAGTGAAGGATAAGAGATGCTACAGTATGACAGAAAGTTTGGGGAGGGGAAGTAGCGAAATATCTCCATGTAATACAACACAAACATTTAAATGGATAGGATTTTTTAAGGATGTAGGCAGGTTCTCCTAGGATATTATCTAGATGTTTCTGACATCACTTTCTTATAATACCTAGGACACATACAATAAGAGGAACAGTTCCCTTTTTAAGATACCACGTTTTTTGTATTTCAATTTCCAGGTCTTTATATTTACTTAATTTGTCAAATTCCTTGACGGATATATTTTTATCAGTGGGAACACTTACATCTATTAATCAACAAGTATTTCCTTCCATGTCTTTATAAGATGTCTGGTCCATTAGCCTGGATCTTTCTGTCAGTGTTCACTGAAAAATCCCAGAGGATACCTTCAACGACTGGTTCAGGATGATGTTCATACCACTAAGCACGAGTGCTGATTTTGTAGTGTTTGCATATTTTCCAGTGTAAATACTGTCCTGCCCTATTGTAAATACTGTCCTGTCCTATTCTTGTATTCGTTTAGTGTCAGCACAGGCCATCCCAAGACGAGATGGTCAGAACCATTTTGAAGAACGTTAGCATGGTAGTTCTTTGTGAGCAAGCTTTGATCTTGTACCGCCAATATGAAACCTTCAGTCTCTGCTTTGAGTTCTGAACTTCCCATCCACTGATGGATTGTTATTTGATCTACATCAGCATTTTAACTTCGAAATATGTATTATCCATACAGAGGCTTCTGGCTCCACCATTCTTTTTTGCAGTCTACTTGATCTATTTTCCTTGTATTGTGGCAGTAGTTTCAGGTCCTTCAACTAAAAGTTTCGCAGAGTAGGGACTATTTTATACATTTCCAGACATTTCTTAATCCATCTATGTGATAGACTAACAAAAGCTTTTTTATAGTCTATCCAGGCTATCAACAAGTTATTGTGTCGTTTGTGACAATCTTCCAAGATCATCTTATTGATGAGTAGCTGATATTTACAAATATAGGACCCACGTTTACATCCTTTTTGCTCATTAGGAAATATGCCACTTTCTATTAAAAAAACTATAGGTATATTCAGTCAAGACAGATGTTAGCGTTTTATACATTGTTGTTAAGCAGGTTATGAGTCTATGATTTTTTGTTTCAATTGTTTCTTCATTTTTTGGAAGTAGGAATGTTACACCATTAACTGGCCAAGAGGAATCATACTAGGATGTTGCAAAACATTGTTGTAAAGTTTTGTTCATGGCTCTCTGGGAAGGTATTCAACCAGAAGTTAGGAATTTTATCCTTTCCTGGAGACTTCCAATTGCTTAACTTTCTGAGAGCAGAGCTTACATCTTCTACCTTCCTTGATACCCTCCCACTTTTGCTCTTCTAAGGAGTCTAAGTCTGTTGATATTCTATCAATCCAAGGGGCCTTTCCATTGTTTTTTTATCTTCTCCTCAAATGTTATTTCAATATTCCAGCACTTCTATTGATGGGACAGACTTTACTGTAACTATTTTCCCTATCTTTCTGTAAAAACTTTTGGGGTTATTTTTGAACATTTTGTTGCCCTTGAAGAAACTAATGCGCTTTTCATACCCTGCTATGCGGCATCTTTAGCACATACCTTTTGCTTGATGGTTTCTATGGTGGTATCAATGTCAAATATGGTTTTCATATTATATATATTTTTTTTTTCGGGGTTTTGTAGGTTTGATAGTCTTGTCAAACTTAAGGCTTTTTAAACATTCTATGTCAGCCCCCAAGTAACTGAATTTGGCGTTGAATACGCTCTTACCAAGAAATTTTTTTGTGGTAATATTGTTTTCTAGTCTTTTCACCACATAGAATCGTTGAGATTTTCGCGGATGCATAGTACAGGTGGTTGGGATCTGTAATATCAACATCATTAGCTGAAATTATATCCTTAAGTGCAAGGCAGGTTTTACCAATTATTTTCAAGTTTTGGTCAGAATTGGGAATTTTGGGGAGAGTGTCGCGTTCATTCATACTGGTTTCTTCAGTTTTCAGCCATTCAATCATGATTTAGATCATGTAGTTCTGTTGGGTCAATTTCTCTGTGACTTTCTTCATCTATCTGATTTTCATCTGCCTTAGTGTCTATGGTTGGTTCAGAGAATATTTCAATTTGCCTATCACGGTTGTGCGGTACTTCCAACTCCTGTGTTTCGGGAAGATTTGAATCAGTAGCTGATTTTTCGTACTCTATCCGGTTCATCATTCGAGTGCGTTCCAGTCGACGACCAATCCGGTTTGTATTTTGCTTTGTTATCATCGAGGCATGACAGAGCTTGGACGTTGACATTAGGTGACGGATCTATCTGTTTAGGGTTAATTTTTTTAGATAACACCGTCTTCGAGTTCTCTGCATATTAACATCGCTCGTAACATAACTTCTTAAGGTTAACAGATCTGTATTCGTTTGTATTTTCTTTTGTTGTTGATAGATTTATATCCGGGTATAGATTATTATGGCGTTTTCAAACTTATGAATTGTTCACTCTGTCTGTGTTAGTGCGAAAAATAAAAAATAAAAAAAAGCTTTTTGTTTTTGTTTTTTGTTTATGCTTCGTTTGTGACACGTGTTTTATATGCGTGGATGTGTGTCCTGTCAATTTCCCGTAGTTGTGTAAACATTGAGATGTATATGTAGTCCTATGGGTATTGAGATGTATATATGATTGTGTAGACATTCGAGTGTATGCGTAATTAATTTATGTACTTACTGTTTTGTACCATTTATATTTAATAATTTGTAAACTTTCCGGTGTTGATTTCGCGTGTGTGTTTTGCACATGTTTCATTGAGACATCGTGCATAGGAGAAACTGTGCGTTGTATGGCAGTAAAATTTCGTTTTTGTGATTATTTTCGTTAAAAGACCGCTTCCTTCAAGTCTTCCACAGGTTCCTTCTTTTATCCCATTCCATCGATGTTATTAGAGTAGATTTGTTTCTGAATGGAGAGCTCGGTGTAGCACATCCATGTTGTTGTTATTATTATTATTATTATTATTATTATTATTATTATTATTATTATTATTATTATTATTATTATTATATTATTATTATTATTATTATTATTATTATTATTATTATTATTAGTATATGTTTGGCTTTTGGTTAGCACTTGTACAAGTTGACGCCAAGTCTCACCCAGTGATCTCAAGAGACAATTATCATTATCCTTGTTATTATTATCATTATTATTGTTATTATTATTATCATTATTATTATTATTATTATTATTATTATTATTATTATTATTATTATTATTATTATTTACTTTTGATCTGCTTGTTTGTTACAATCAATTGCCGAGACACACAGCGTCCTGGGGCGAGTGAAGGATAAGTGATGTTACAGTATGACTGAAAGTTTGAGGAGGGGGAGTGACGGGGGCGGTAGCGAAATATCTTAATGTAATACGACACAAACATTTAAATGGATTGGATTTTTTTAAGGATGTGGGCAATACTTGTCAACACAATCTTTCGGATTTCTCTGAGACATGGTTCTCCTGGGATCTTATCTCGATGTTTCTGACATCCCTTTTTTTATCACACCTAGGGCACTCACAATAACAGGAACAATTCTCGCTTTAAGATGCCACATCTTTTGTATTTCAATTTCCAGGTCCGTATATTTACTTAATTTGTCAAATTCCTTTACAAATATAAAAAATATTTTATTCCAACTTCCTTCGACCATTTCTCTATCTAATCTACTGTGATCCTTATGCTTATTGCGTGAATTCTGTAGTGCAGCGAAATTGCAGTGCACTATTGAAAGCAGCTCTGTGTACATTAGATAAAGTACCTGCAGTGTTTTGTATTGGCTTTGTTGTTTTCACTGTATTATAAGTGCAGTATTAAGAACTATGTACAATTCCTAGTATGCAATTGCTACATGTATTTTTTCTTCTTTTATATCGCATTTACTCTTTTACTCTTTTATTTGTTTCAGTCATTTGACTGCGGCCATGCTAGAGCACTACCTTTAGTCGAGCAAATCGACCCCAGGACTTATTCTTTGTAAGCCTAGTACTTAAGTAGTACTTAAGTTACGGGGAGGTAAACACACCAACATCTGTTGTCAAGCGATGTTGGGGGACAAATACAGACAAACAAACATATACACGTGCGCACACACACACACACATATATATATTTATATAATCGCTATATATATATATATTATCGTTAGCACGCGAGGCAAAATGCTTAGCGGTATTTCGTCTGCCGTTACGTTCTGAGTTCAAATTCCACCGAGGTCAACTTTGCCTTTCAACCTTTCGGGGTCGATTAAATAAGTACCAGTTACGCACTGGAGTCGTTGTAATCGACTTAATCCGTTTGTCTATCCTTGTTTGTCTCCTTTATGTTAATCCCCCTGGGGGCAATACAGAAATAAATATATATATATATATACGACGGGATTCTTTCAGTTTCTGTCTACTAAATCCACTCACAAGGCTTTGGTCGGCCGGAGGTTATAGTAGAAGACACTTGCCCAAGGTACCACGCAGTGGGAATGAACCTGTAGCCATGTGGTTGGTAAGCAAGCTACCTATTACATAGCCACTCCTGCGCCTATAATATATATTACATACATACATATATATATATATAAATATATAATACATATATATATATATATATATATAATATATATATATATATATATAATATATATATATATAATATATATATATATATATATATATATATATATATTTATATTTTATATATATATATATATATATATATATATATATATATATATATTATGTTACATTATATTATATTATATTATATTATATTATATCATGTTTCCATTGCAGGTATTGTTATAGTGATTATTTCCGTTTTAACCCTATAATCGGGTTATACTTATTTCTAGATCTTGTATCTGGATAATTTCTCCATTTGTTCAGTTTGAAATGATACGACGGTTAGATGTATCTTTTCCCCGTAATTTTCTACAACAATTGTCTGCCGAATGTTATGATCTACTCGTCAGTGTGGGTTCGTAAACTCCAAGGTATAGTCGATCTGTCAGCCTCTAAGGACTTCCTTGGTGCCTGTTTATAACATCTTTGTGTTTTCTTAGCTAAGACTGGGAAGCCACAGACAATGCAATTATTCGCATTTTGCCATAAATCTGCATTCTATGTAATAACTCAACTTATTCTGCTTCTCTCTATGTTATTGATATTTTCTGATGTGAAGGCTTTGATCCTGAGCTGTATGAAGAATC
Organism: Octopus sinensis; assembly: GCF_006345805.1. Classification (NCBI taxonomy): domain Eukaryota; kingdom Metazoa; phylum Mollusca; class Cephalopoda; order Octopoda; family Octopodidae; genus Octopus; species Octopus sinensis. The sequence continues at coordinate 29,067,172 of NC_043014.1, read as the reverse complement.
TGTTGCTATCACAATTTCATTCCTGCAACAAGGTTTGTTCATTAGTCCATTGTCTTTATTGAGACAAAATGAGACAGACATACACAAACATACAATACGCAAAGTACACACACACCATACAGAAATACATACATATACATACATATATCATTACATGCATACATACAGATACGCATATACATTCAGCAGGCAGACATCCATACATACGCATAGGCGCCTACATACACCAGGTAAATGTACACACACGCGTTCACATACGAGCACATGACATGCAGACAACAAAAAAATTGCACACACACACACACACACACAACATAAAAACGTATACACACACACACACTTTCACACATATTCGCACCTGTCACCGCAACCGCTGTCTGGTCAATCGTCTTGCTAGAAACAGCAAGAATATCTCGTATAACAATCTGCACGGAAGACATGTTCGAGAATGCAGTCGGTGAGGAAATGTCTCACACGACAGGGTGGTCATTGTTGGAAGACCTTTGAGTATTTTATCTCGACTAGATATCATTGACAATAGCACCAACAACAAATTCACTGATGAACATTCACGATTCTGAGACAAACAGAATCATACGATAGAGATAGTCATATATACACTGTACGTAACAAATACGTATACACACACACACACACATATACTGATGTGACCATAGACACAACCGTATACACTTTAATACACAGACACACACACGTGCACACGCATACACACACACGTTCTTACACAATGCATTGACATAAACTGCATCACGCTACATAGTATGTTACACAGACGCATACACATTCCAGCTTACACACTCACACATTACACGTTAACACAAACACACACTCATAGGCATTGCTAACATACGCTTACACACACACAAACAACACACACACATCCTTATTACACAGATACACCCGTCTACAAACAAAGCAGTCATCCGACACACACTCACATACCCCGTCTAGACATGAACACACCCTTCTACACACACACACACCAATGCATACATGCGCACACTAATGCATATAAGAACGCGTGCACTCACATGCACACAGACAGAGATATGCACTGACACACAGACAGACACACAGACAGACAGACACACACACACACATACAGCCGCACTTACGCATAACCCAGTTATGCAATCATGTGCGTCTGGCGAGCTTGGAGTTTCTTAATTATCTTACTCACACCGTCTACCTACCTTACCCGTCTAGCCGTGTTCCTGTATGTGTGTGTATATGCTTGCGAGTATGTGCGTGCCTATGTGTGTGTTGCCTATGTGTGTGTGTGCCTATCTGTGTGTGTGTGCCTATGTGTGTGTGTGTGCCTATGTGTCTGTGTGTGTACGTGTGTGAGTGAAGTGTGTGTGTGTAAAATCGTTGTCTGAGAGAAACAAATAGTGAATGAATGGAACAGAAAGAAGTTGTATGCATGAGAGAGAGAGAGCGAGAGAAAAAAAGAAAGGGAGAGAGAGAGAGAGAGGTGGATATGATCCATAGATGAAGATACACAAACACACGCACATATACAGGCACACACACACATATATATACGTACATATGCATACACAAACAGAGATAAAGAGAGAACAGGTGCGCGCGCGAGGGTGTAAAGGAGTCTGTGCAAGGGAAGACGGTATAAAAAGAAACATAGAGAAAGAGTAAGCGGGAGAGTGAGGAAGAGAGAATGAGAACAAAGAGAGAGGGGGGGAGAAAACAAACAGAGGGAGGGAGAGTGAGTGAGTAAGAGAGAGAGGGAAGGAGACCGAAATTTGCTAGGTTGTGTGATAACAGAACATTATGAAATGAAGCAAGAGCGCGCGCACGCGCATGTGTATGTACGTGTGTGTGTGTGTGTGTGTGACAATGAAAATATATGTTAGTGTGTGTGTATGTGCTACAAAGAGAGACATAGGAACAGGCACAGAAAGTAAGAAACAAAGGAAAATTTATCTACACGAATAACTTTTTATTTATATGTCTATATGCATGTGCATGTATACACGTGTATATATGTATATACATACATGCATACATACATATATCATTATATGCATATATATATATATATATTATATATATATATATATAATATATATATATATATATATATAATATATATATATATATATATATATATATATATATATATATATATAGATAAAGGGTGTGTCTGTGTGGTAAGAAGCTTACTCCCAGCCACAAGGTTCCGGGTTCATAGTCGTCATCTGATGAAGGTGCCATATACTCGTACGGACATACATGCATACATATATACATACATACATTATGGCTGCCCCCTCGTTATCGAGTATGGCCATTGCACGAAGCTTAACTGTTATTGGTGCTGTGATCGAATGTATCTTTTTAGCCCAGCTAAAGATCTACAATGTCTTGTACAAAATTGGCAACTAAGACCTTTACTGGTAATAGCCGGCTGTAGTTGTAACTGGGTTTCATGTACCTTTGCATGTCGTTTAAGTCCTCCTGCCGAATTACACTCTCTTCCACATGCCCGACAGATATGATTAGTATGGTGTGTTACACCACCACCAGTGGCCAGGTTGTCACTCATCTATCTCGTTTTATGACTACGAAGATGACTCATGAGTCCAGCTTTACTGAGCAGGGTCTTGCACAGACATTGCATGTCAGAATCAAAGGAAGACCCTTCCCTTCCGGAAGTGTAACAGCGATGCCATACATACATACATGCATACATACATACATACATACATACATACATACA
>NC_043014.1:29041754-29064311 GCF_006345805.1 Octopus sinensis | reverse complement strand
AGAATGTCACAAATGGTTTATTTCCCACTATAGATGTCCAAATCACGGAATAGTATAGAGAAAACCAACTCATGGTATGACGGCCAAAAATATCTCAGTGTCATGTTCGTTGACACTACTCCTGGGGGCGAACTTGTGAATTTAACTAGTGGAAAGACCAGGAACTCCCATAAAATCTCTGATCAGTGGGACAGACACTTTTGAAAAAAACCCTCTGTAGTGATAGTAACAGTATAGTATGTAGGGTAAGCACACAGATAAACTTCAAAACTAGGAATTCTGTCAATTAGAATAAGATGCACAGAGGGAGGAGCGGAAACATGACAACAGCATATTTTGGAAGGACAGCCCCTTAATATAGGAGAGAGTAAAAAATGGCAACAAGTGAATGAGAAAACTCGTCAGTGCTGTACCAACATGCCAAGGTGTAACATGGGGTCTCGATATCTACATAGAGAACTGAAAAACAAAAACACTCAGACCTATTACGGAGGCTATGAACATAACAGAAAGTAGACTGATCTCAGTAGAAAACACGAATGGGATAGTAACATCCCGCGCTGCAACCTAATAACTAAAGACAAAATAGGGTACAGATGGACAAAAGATGAAACTTAGATACAAGTAGTGCAATATACAACCACCCTACACACACACAAATACACACTCAGGCGCAAATGCAAACGCATGGGTCGACAAGGATACATTGCACAGACAAGATGGAGTAAACGGAAGGAAGAGGATACACAGTGCAGAAGAATAGCCATTGAAGAGGTCACAGAATGTGTGACGAAAGAACTTTGACAAAATAACCAATAACTAATAATAAGAAAGCTGAAGTGATGGTCAAATACTGCGGGTCTGCATTGGAAAAATAATAATTCTGCAAAATAACAAATACGATAATTTTGTTATGTAGTATATTCGAAGTTCATTCTTCTTGTTTATTTCGTCCACATAGTTGGCAGTGACTAATCTTTGAATCATTCTTCACTTTGAGGCATTCATTATTTCGCTTACATAAAAATTGTACCGTTTACATTCGTACGCGTCTCCCCTCTCACACACACACGTGCGCTCCCGCACACACACACTTTCTCTGTATGTATTATATATTGTGTGTGTATATATATGTGTGTGTATGTGCGTATTATATATATGTGTGTGTATGTGCGTGTGTGCATGGTGCTGCGTGACCTAGAGGTTAGGGTGTTGCCCTCATGAGCGCAAAATCGTGGATTGGTTTCCCCAGACCCTAGAACGGCAGTGCATTTACTAACGCTCACACATATGTCGGGATTCTTTCAATTTCCGTTTTGCCAAATCCACTCGCAGAGTCTTGATCGACCGGAAGCTATAATAGAAGACATACGCCTAAGGTGCCACGCAATGGGAATGAATCTGGAGCCATGTTTGTTGGGAAGCAAGCTTCTTATCGTATGTATATTACTGGTGGGAATCAACTTGTAACCGAGTAGGACCACTTCCTAAACTCAGTGACTTCTTGCAGATGTTCCGAGGGTTCAAGAAATTCCTGTATGTGAATTTAAGAGTGGACAAAGTGACACACAGCGGTCAGCTATGAAACCAGTGGCTGAAGAGAGGTTGAGACGATCAGAAACCAACAACACTTTCTTTCCTTTATATGAATTTTCCTTCTGCTAGAAGGAAGTTTTAGCGAGAACTAAGGGTTGCTCAAGTCCCTTGCTTTAATGCTTATTAAGGTCCCATAGCTGGGGCCTTAACAAGTGCTATTACTCTAGGTCAGAGTAAACATGGAGCCAATAGTGGCTAAGAGATGGTTATACACTCTTGAAAACCCTGGAACTCTCACACCATGGCCCCACTGCTAAATGCGGTTTATAGTCATACTCAGGACACATACTTTTTCACTCACACACACACACACACACACACACACACACACACACACACAACACACACACACACACAACACACACACACACACACACACACACACACACACACACACACACACACACATGTAAGTATTTATATAATATGACACGCTCCTGAAAAGTGGGTTACTATTGGCAGTATTATTAGCAGTATTGCGAAAAATATCCGAAATGTTAAACATTCCAACAAATCCCTCAACTAATTCGAGTTTGACATTGAAGAGAAAAGGAAAAAAATTAACAAAAATTGGTGGTAGCGATAGTTGTGGTGGTACGGGAATCACAAAATAAGGAGAAATCCACAGTAATTTTATATGATAATTAAATAATCAAATAATTAATTAATCTTTTTTTTCTTTTTACTGTAATACGATGCTGATGTTGATGATAATAGTGATGGTGATGATGATGATAATGATGATGGTGATGAGTACGACGAGGAAGAAGAAGGCGAAGAAGGAAAGTTGTAGGAGAAAGAAAGGAAAAAGGAAAAGAAGGAAATAGACGTAACTAAGAAGTTTATGTACATAAACACAAACGGTTTGACTTAACTGCCAGTACCAAACACATGCACGCATACACACACACATACACACACACACACACACATACACACACACATTTTGAAGTGTGTATGACTGGATCAAATTGTTTTAAAATGTCCGAACAAGCGTGAAGCACGTTGTGGGAGCATGACGGCCATCAAGCTACCACTGGTATGATGATTTGACAAGCTCGAGAGGTGGTTCTGGCAAACCGACGAATGACCATTGATGAGGTGGTATGTTATATGCAAACTGGTCATGGCTCTGCATACGGAACCCTCTGCAACAAACTTCAATTCCGTGAAGTCCGAACGAGTTTTATGCCAAGAAAGCTTACCGAAGCGTATAAGAGCTGGAAATCATGGAGATCTGTCAACACTGTTTTGACCGCTACAATGATAAAGGCGAAGCTATTTGGGAGAGAAAAGTCACAGATGAGACCAGGGTCCATGAGCCAGAATCCAAAAAGTAAAAAACGGGAGGGAACATCCGGAATCCCAAGGAAAACGAAATTCAGGACTCAACCTCCAGAAGGAATATTGATGCTAACCGTTTTTTGTGAGACAAAAAGTCTTATACTGGAACATTTTCCGGAAAATGGGTTTGCAGTCATCAGTGTACGCTGAAGTGAAATGCTGGCCTTCGAACCAAATGTTGAGATCTATGGTTAAAGCAAGTGTTATTTTTGCCACCAACTCGTATTCTAAAGGAATACAAGTTGGTGGCTGTGGTGAAAATCAGGGCCAACAAGTCGGTTGACTTGTATCTGGGCACCTGGAGAGGCAGGTCCATGCCATCGGACAGCGTTGTTGTACGCTAGACTGACTGGCCAGTTATAATATAAGCAGGCGCAGGAGTGGCTGTGTGGTAAGTAGCTTGTTTACCAACCACATGGTTCCGGGTTCAGTCCCACTGCGTGGCACCTTGGGCAAGTGCCTTCTACTATAGCCTCGGGACGACCAAGGCCTTGTGAGTGGATTTGGTGGACGGAAACTGAAGGAGGCCCGTCGTATATATTATATATATATATATATATATATATATATATATATATATATATATTATATATATATATATGTTTGTGTGTTTGTGTGTCTGTGTTTGTCCCCTAGCATTGCTTGACAAAAGAGACCGATAGAATAAGTATTGGGCTTACAAAAGAATAAGTCCCGGGGTCGAGTTGCTCGATTAAAGGCGGTGCTCCAGCATGGCCGCAGTCAAATGACTGAAACAAGTAAAAGAGTAAAAGAGTAAAAGAGAGTGGCTAGTCTTGCCCAGAAATGGGCAGAGAGGAAGCTGTTCCTGAAAAGTCGTGCAGAAGTGGTGAATGCCCATATTGCCTAGTCGCCATGGATTGTCTCAACTACTGCTGGATCAGATTAGAGCGTCTGTTATTTAGTTTCCTGTAGAAGGGATGTATTCCAATAATCAAGAGATCTATCTGCTGCCTATACCCTCGACGTTGCGGCTTAAACATGCACAGCTGATAACAAGGTATGCGATAAGGAAGAAAGAAATGTCGACAGATATGACAGGTTAGCTTGGAATGTAAAGCAGTTGTGGGCGATGAAAAAGGTGGTAGTAGAACCAATAATTGTCGGAGCCCTGGGAACAGTGAGTAAAAATCTTGAGAAAGGCATGGAACCGATACGGGATGCAATAAGGGTGGAGCACTTGCAGAAAAACAGCACTGCTTGGAACCGCTCGAATACTCCGGATGGTGCTCAAAAAATAAGGTGTTACCTTAGTTCACTGGTAGTGAACAGCTGACACTGTAATACATCTCCAGTGTAAGAAGCTGTGGAAAGACAATAACTACTACTACTACTACTACTACTACTACTACTACTACTACTACTACTACTACTACTACTAATAATAATAATAATAATAATAATAATAATAATAATAATAATAAGAAGAAGAAGAAGAAGAAGAAGAAGAAGAAGAAGAAGAATCCCAGCAAGATGCTACGCACTTCACAGAGGATATCAGAAATATGAGTAAAAAGATAAGAAATTGGAAAGCAGCAAGACTTGTTGGTGTAAGGGGATTTTGGATAAAAAGTTCAGTAGCTCTCATAAATCGATCGTAGGGCAATTTAATGCATTGATTAATGGAGAAGAAGAAATCTCGGGCTGGTTGACAAAAGGACGAATGGCGTTGTGTCTGAAAGATGCATCAAAGGGAAATGCTGCTGACAATTACAGACCAATTCCCTGCTTCCCATTAATGTGAAAGTTACTATCAGGAGGAATTGCAGAAAAACTGTACACATTTCTTGATGAGATTGATATATTACCAACATAACAAAAAGGCTGTAGAAGAAGATGCAGAGGTACGAAAGATCGATTATTGATAGATAAAATGGTAACGCAAGATTGTAAACGAAGAACACATTTAGGAATGGCCTGGGTTGACTATCGCAAAGCTTATTCCACATTCGGGAATCATCGAGTGCTTAGATCTGTTTGGAATTGCGTGGAACGTAACGTATTTCTTGAAGAAAATTATGGTGGGGTGGAAGACTGAACTGACATCTTACGGGAAAAGTTTCGGCACTCTGGGTATCAGGAGAGGGATTTCCCTGAGTAATAGCTTATTTCTGTTGCTTTTGTTGTCTGCATGATACCCCTGGCCTTGTTACTTAGGAAAATGAAGCTGGGGTCCGAAATAAAGGGAAAATCTAAAACAATAAACCACCTCCTCTTCATGGATGAATTGAAAATCTATGGCAAGGATGAGACACAAGTGAGTTCCTTGGTGAACACGGTCCACTGTTTTAGTACTGTTAGTAGAATGGAATTTGGACTCAAGAAGCGCGGAATAATCTACCTAAAAAGAGGCAAGGTACAGCCCCTAGCAGGGATAGAATTACCGAACAGAGACTTGATTAAAGAAATTGAAACAAAAGGCTACGAATACCTTGGTGTAATAGGGTCCAATGGGATAATGCAGAAGGAATTGAAAGAGCAACTGAGAGTGGAGTATTTACGAAGACTAAGGGTGGTGTTGCGTTCAAAATTGACTGGATGGAATAAAATCCAAGCGACAGCATCACTTCGGTATGAAGCGGAAATTATAAAATGGCAAAAGGGAGAAGTGAAGAAATTGGATACGAAGACCAGAAAAATGATGACAGTACATGGAGCCTTCCACTCTAAGAGTGACACCAATAGGCTGTACTTGTCCAGATGAAAAGGTGGGAGAGGCCTCATCAGTTGCCAGGACTGTATCGAAGCAGAGCGGAACAGCTTAGGGTGGTATCTAAAAAATGTCGTGGAGCCATTGTTGAAACATACGAAGAAGGCTGGCGTCATCAAAACTGAAAATTGTTTAACTAAAGAAAAACTTAAACAAGAAATGAACAAAAAGAAAATCTGGCATGGAAGGAAAAATGTACAGTCAGTTTGCAAGAGGTGTGAACGCCATGACAGAAACACAGAACCGGTGGCTATGGATGAGGAGGAGTGACCTGAAGATAGAGACAGAAGCACTCCTATGCGCAGCTCAAGAACAAGCGCTAAGTACCAACTATGTAAAGTGCAGAATAGACAACACACCCGACAGCAACAAATGCAGAATGTGTGGTGAGAGGGGTGAAACGGTATGGCACATCGTTATCGAGTGCCCGAAATTGGCACAACGCGAATATAAAAGACGCCATGACAATGTGGCAAGAATGATCCATTGGGATATTTGTGGGAATCACGACCTACAAAGAGCAAAGACGTGGTCTGAGCAAACCCCAAAAGGAATCACCGAGAATGAGAATTTCAAAATCCTGTGGGATGCAATGATCCAGTGCGATCACCTGCTTAGACATCGGAAACTGGGCATAGTTATGGTGAATAAAAAACAAAGAACATGCATGATAATCACCATAGCATGCCCCACTGACAACAGGATCAATGTGAAAGAAAAAGAAAAAATAAACAACTTTGACGGTTTTAAGCGGAAAATACGAAGGTTATGATCAATGAGGAGAGTAGACCAATAGCAATCGGTGTACTTGGAAGAATCAGCACTCAACGACCAGCATGGCTAAAAAAGACTGGTGCAAGTGTGAAGGCAGAACACCTACAAAAATCAGCATTGCTTGGAACCGCAAGAATTCTTCGGTGAGTTCTTGAAGCATGACCAGTAAACAAATTTCACCTTAATCTGCTGGCTGTGGACAGCAGACATTTTCCATCTTACTCAACAAAATAAGCTGTGAGCTTTCATCACATTATAATAATAATAGTAATAATAATAATAATAATAATAATAATAATATAATAATAATAATAATAATAATAATGATAATAATAATAATAACAATACTGCTCTGATGCAGTACAAGCCTGTGACTCTCATGGCTTCTGATCTTAACTGATTGGAAGTGTTATCATGTACATTGTTTTGTCTTGGTATAAAAGATGGCTACAGCAAATATTCTGCTCAATACCACAGATTTGCTTGACAATTGTTTGACCTTAACAAGTTGAGCATGTCCCTTCGTGGCTGACGATATGTGCATCTGTGATCATGAGCAGGAGTAGTGGGGGACATCATAGCCATGATTCTTTGGGGTTTGAATAGTTCACCTCTGGAAACATATGGGTGTTTTGAATAGTTCACCTCTGGAAACACATGGGTGTTTCGTTCAACATACTTGAACAACCCTTATTCAGGGATCTTTTGAGCGGGATGGGTTACTCGACCAGAAGAAAATTGTAACTGGGCCCCACCTGCAAGGTTATGTGCTGTTTATCTTGATATGAGATCACCATGTCACGCATATATGGTTGTGATGCATGTGCCTAGTATACCCTTATGAGAAGGGTAGTCATGATGGGTATACTGGGCTTCGTATATTTGTACCCCAGTGTCACTTTGTATATTTGATGGGTATACTGGGCTTCGTATATTTGTACCCCAGTGTCACTGCTGTCTCACTCAATAATAATAATAATAATAATAATAATAATAATAATAATAATAATAATAATAATAATAATATAATAATAATAATACTTTATAGACCACCGGGGCTTATAATAATGGCCATTAGAATGTGATTGCTTGTAACATGGATAGTAGTAGAAAAACAAGAAGATAGTCAAGACAATCAACATAGCGTGTAACAAAGATTATCTTCCAATCAACTCTATAGTTTCTTCTGAATGACCGGGAAAATGTGTGAATAATTATTAAACTCCTTAATATTATGCATAGTCATTTTACTTGAGCCTACCTGGTACCCAACCGTTTTGAAATTCAAAGATTACATAACTATATTCATTCTTTTAAATACAAAACGGAACTGCACTTTGTTGGCTGAACTCAAAGGTAGGAATATAGATTACTGTACTTCATGGTTTATTACAGGTAGCACCCTTCCGTACAGAGGATGTGGTGTGAGCTGTAATTTGTACTTGGTGGGGGCATAATTAACTGTATGTCCAACATAATTAACCTAATAACAGCGTGTTATTAATTAGTTGTTTTCATTTATTTAACAAAATATTTGAAAAGATTTTCATGCAAAAATCCCAAATAATAAACATACCTAGGTGTAAATAAACTTAATGACTACATCGTCTTTTTAGGGATTATTATTCATTTTCCTTCTTAAATTATCTACTATCTAATATACCAAGTACTGTTTCCCTAACAAATTTTTAATCTTTAATCTTTAATCTTTAACTTTTGCACCTACCAGTTTAATTTTATTTAACTGAATTCGCTTTAACCATAGTAAACCCGATATTCCTCATACGAAACAGAAAAGCAGATAATTAACTTATACAGCTACTATGTACCCAGTTGACCTTCTCCCGTTCTCTCTTATTATTACTTTATATATCACCCTACTGCAGATTGGCCAGAAAATAAATTTGTTAGTAGTAATCTTCTCAGAGCTATGTCCTCACACAGTAACATGCTCCCACACTTGATGACATATTGACCTCCAAGGACTGTGAATTTGCCAAGTATATAATATATTAAAAAACAAACAAAAAAGATAATTAGCTATGTCTGTTATCGACAATCCCACTTGTACAAATTTGTTTGTAGCACAGTCTGAAAATCTACCAATTAAATTTGAACTTAGAAGAAAATGATTAGGGATTAACTGATCGATTGGTTAATTGAATAATTGATTATTAATTGATTGATTTCGCATATTAACCATTGTATAGCGAAGAAACAGCTTCTCAAGCCATTCGATATGTTCGTATCAGTGAATACAATGATGTATATATACATACATCTATACATGATCATATGCATAGACAAATACACACATACATACATACAAGCATGCATACACGCACACACATATATGTAGATAAATACATATGTATGTATATGTATACACACACATACATACACACACACACACACACACACACACACACATATATATATATATATATACATACATACATATATATCATATATATGTGTGTGTGTGTGTGTGTGTGTTAAATAAAATGAGACAACAAAGCCGAGGCTGGAAAGTAAGTCTTACAGCTGTTTCTGGGATGTTAGGGATATCCCATCATCAGAGACGATGTGAGACGGTTAAATAGAGGGAAATATTAGAGTTATTTTGGAAAAGGAAGGAAATAGGAAGTATAAATGGAAATAAGTGAATACAAGTAAAAATTAAAATATATGAAGGGACATATATGGGATATTATAGTTGCAGGTCAAAGGTACACGTTTATATATTTATATATATACATATGTGTGTGTGTGTGTGTGTGTGTGTGTGTGTGAAGGCGCATGGCTCAGTAGTTAGAGCGTGGAGCTTACGATCGTGAGGTTGTGAATTCGAATCCTGGACCGGTCTGTGTTGTGTTCTTGAGCAAGACACTTTATTTCACTTTATTGCTCCAGTTCACTCAGCTCTAGAAATGTATCTGCTGTTGCCTTTCCCTTGGATAACACTGGTGGCGTGAAGAGAGGAGGCTGGTATGCATGGCCGACTGCTGGTCTTCCATAAACAACCTTGCCCGGACATGTGCCTAGGAGGGTAACTTTCTAACTGCAATCCCATGGTCAGTCATGACCGAAGGGGGTCTCAGCATATATATATATATATATATATATATATATATCTTTTATCTTTTACTTGTTTCAGTCATTAGATTGTGGCCAAGCTGGGGCACCGCCTTGAGGAATTTTAGTCGAATGAATCGACTAGTACCTTTTTTTAAGTCTGTTACTTATTCTATCAGTTTTTTTAAGCCGAACCGCTAATTTACGGAAAGGTAAACACACCAACACCTGTTGTCAAGTAATGGAAAACACAGACGCAAACACACACACACAAACACACACCACACACACACACACACACACACACACACACACACACACACACATATATATATACATACATACATATATATATATATATATATATATATATACATATATATATATATATATATATATATATATACAAGCTTCTCTCAGATTCCGTCTACGAAATTCCACACACAAAGATTTGGTCGGCCCATGGTGTCACGCAGTGGGACTGAACCCGAAACCATATAGTTGGAAAACAAAATTCTTACTACATATCCCCTCCTGCGCCTGTGTATGTATACACACACACATACACACACATACTAAATTGTACTAAACATTTGTTATGAATTAAACATAAGAAACAGGTAAATGCTTTTATATAAATACAAAGCCCATGAAAAGCAATTTGAAGAATGTGAGGAATCAGCAGGCTAACCCCAAGGATTACTATAGGGAACTTGCAGCTAAGTAGGATTATGATCCTCTATGTCTCTGTCAACCTGGCATTACTCTTATTGGGAACGAATACGTTAAAATACACGTATATACATTTTTAGCGTCAGAAGAGTGTAGTGCACAAACCCCCTTCGGAATAGACCTTCAAGTGATAGTGGAACGCTAACATGTTTTCAGTTTCTTTTGTCGAAATCTTGTGCTGCATGTACCCCTGGTATCAACATCTCAACTCATGCTGTATCAATTTTTTAGTTATTTTATTATTCCAAAATAAAATATCAAATTGTACAATCCATTTTTTTTACTTTGCGTTGGATCACAGTGAAGTTGCGAAATTCCATTCAACAGATATTCTGCCTTCTGTTTCGTCTTCATTTTCCTACTCTCCGTGAAAATCAGTCAGTGCTTTTCGGTTTCTATTTGCATGACGATAAAAAATGGTATTTCTGGGAATAGGAAGGACCTTTGGTTTCATCGGATTCTGAAACTAAGGAGAATGTAATCTAACTCGTTATTTCTGGTGCTTTGATTAGCAAAGCTACTGAAGCAGCAGCACTCGGGACCTGCTGTTTTTTTGCTGCTGGTACCGCTGCAGTTTCTACAATGCTTTTTCAATTATTGAAGCAGGTATTACATTTCTTGCTTCCACAACACTACAAATGTGACATCAAGATTTCTGTCCCTTAGGGCGGCGAGCTGGCAGAGACGTTAGCACGCCAGACGAAATGCTTAGCAGTAGTTCGTCTGCCGTTACATTCTGAGTTCAAATTCCGCTGAGGTCGACTTTGCCTTTCATTCTTTCGGGGTCGATAAATTAAGTACCAGTTTACGCACTAGGGTCGATGTAATCGATTTAATCTCCCTGTCTGTCCTTATTTGTTCCCTCTATGTTTAGCCCCTCGTGGGCAATATAGAAATAAGATTTCTGTCCCTCACCACCAATCACAATGCTACAGCTATCGTGTCCAAGAAGAGACACAAAGCCACAAGGGGTATCGAAGGCACTTAGGACTTGTATCACCATAACTTTTTCTCTCCTGGTCATTGATACATTTTATGCTACTTCTACATTCAAAACCTGACCATATTGCTTTACAAAGGTGACAGTGAGACAGATGTCAATGTCATTAACATTATCCAAAGCGCTATTTCGTTTGCCTTAACGTTCTGAGTTCAAATTCCGTCGAAGCTGACTTAGCCTTTCGTTATTTCAGAGTTGATGAAATAAATACCAGTCAAGCACTTGGATCGATGTTATCGACTAACCCCCTCCCATTTGGGCGGGGGCAGTCGATTAGATCGACCCCTGTACGCAATTGGTACTTCATTTATCGACTCCGAAAGGATGAAAGGCAAAGTCGACTTCGCCGGAATTTGAACCCAGAACTTAAAGCCAGACTAAATGCCACTAATTATTTTGCCCGGCGTGCTAACGATTCTGCAGGCTCGCCACCTCACATCCCTTTATATAAAATCCCGTTATGTAACTTTTAACGTTTCCAAAATTGCTAAAATAAGTACCACTTACCACTCAAATCTTGACTCCTACACAATCTGTGACCTTGTACCAATTTCAGAAGTTACAATTATTATTTTTGTTTTGTTCTTAATCTTTAACAATAATAACAACAACAATACAAAATGTTGTACTTGGTTAAATTTCGTTTGAAATAGCTCACAGGTTAGGAGAAGGGTAGAATAAAGCGAATTTAATTACTCGCTAAAACATGTTGAAACCATGCTCTTCCACTTCACTCACTCCCCCCCATTCTTTTTCTTTCTCAATCTTTTCTCCTTTTCCTTCTTTTCCGTTTATTCTTCTTCATTCTGCTCCATCATAATCTTTCGTCCTTCTCATCCTTTTCCTTTACCACCACCACTATTTCTTCCTTTATCTCTCCCTTAGACTGTTCCATTAAAACAATCTGCAAAATATTGCATATTTAGCAATAATTAAATCCTGATTGATCAGACACCCACGCAGAAAATCATTCCTGTCACGACCATTCCACTTTTTTTTATCAGACGTAGTATATCTACTACATTATGTAAGGTATCCTATTCTTTTTCTTTTTGCAACGGTAAGTTGTAATTTTAGAGATTTAGGTAATGTGCCTAGCAATTTGTGTCCGCAGTTTATACTCTCTATTTTACTTGTTTCAGTCATTTGACTTTGGCCATGCTGGAGCACCGCCTTTAGTCGAGCAAATTGACCCTAGGACTTATTCTTTGTAAGCCTAGTACTAATTCTATCGGTCTCTTTTGCCGAACCGCTAAGTTACGGGAACGTAAATACACCAGCATCGGTTGTCAAGCGATGTTGTGCGGACAAACATAGACACACAAACATATATATATATATATATATATATATATATATATATATACATATATACGACGGACTTCTTTCAGTTTCCGTCTACCAAATCCACTCACAAGGCTTTGGTGGGCCCGAGGCTATAGTAGAAGACACCTGCGCAAGGTGCCACGCAGTGGGACTGAAACGGGAACCATGCGGTTCGTAAGCAAGCTACTTACCACACAGCCACTCCTAGAAAATGACACCGTCATCAAGCAGAGCCAACGAATGACCCTCTGTGCGGTCATGCAATTTGCTAGAAATAGCAACCAAATTTCCCTCACGCTTCGCGCTTGCTATGACATAATGGATAATGTAGTCTGGTGTACGAAATAAAGAAAAAGTCATGGCTGGAATGAGATACTGGGAATTTTATCCTTTACTTTTTTCAGTAATTGTACGGCGATCACCCTGGTGCACCGCTTTGAAGCGTTTTTAGTACTTATTCTATCAGAATCTTTTTTCTGAACCGCTAAGGAGCGGGGAAACACGAACTCAAATATACTCATACATACACAAATATGTACTTGTACACACACACACACACATGCATGCACACGCACACACACACACACACACACACACACACACACACACACACACACACACACACACACACACACACACACACACACACACACACACACACACACACACACACACACACACACACGGCTTCTTTTAGTTTTCCCCTATCAAATCGACTCTCAAGGCTTCGGTCAGCATGAGGCTATAGTAAAAGACTCTTGCTTAAGTTTCCACACAATGGAAGCAAACCTGGAACCGTGTAGTTGGAAAGCGAAAATCGTATCTCAGAGCCACATCTGCGCCTCTAACACAGCCATAACTGCGCCTATGATAACAAAGAAGAAGGAAAATTTGTCTAAAGTGATTGAGAATATTTTAGGATTTGATAAGAAAACTGAGAAACCTTTGAGAAACGTGAGCAAAATTGCCCGTATTATCATAGGAGCATTGAAAACATTAACACAAATATTGGTGAAGACACTGGGAAACAGAGGAGCCATAATACAAAATGAGAAGTTAGAGGAAATTGCCATCTTGCGTATTCTGAAAGAATCTTTCACAAAGTTATTGAGAATTAAGGAAAGACTCTTACAGTCACTTAGTCCCAAGACAGTAATGAATTCGTGGAAACGACTTTCGTCGAATTTTGTTAAAGTAATGGATTATATTTCTAACATAGAAGCAAATTCACATGTTTTCAGGGAGATGAAGGATAGTTCATTTTATCGTCCTCGGATGGAAGGAAGGAAAACTTGACCTCAGTGACATATAAAATCAGAACATGAGACGTCTCTAAATACTGCTACAATCTTATTGGATTCCGCCATACCGGGTCAGATATCGACCATGTGAGTTATCAACAATATTCTTGTTTCTTACATTGGTACAAAGACATAAATATTTTGTATGGAGCACAGTTTGTTGTAAGATGGAATGTGGTCAGTTATGAGATGAATTATAGTCAGCTGTGAGGAGTATAATAGTTGGCTGCAAAGTAGAGTATAGTTTGTTGAGAGGTTGAGAATGGTTTGTTGTGGGGTACAGTTTGTTGTGAGGTAAATTATAAACTGTTCTGACGAGGAGTATGGTCTCCCCTGAGGTACCGTAATGGCGGCTTTTAAAGGAAGTATAGTTGGTTATAAGGTAAAGTATAATCGGCTGCTGCGTGGAGTATGGTCCGTTATCATGTGTAATCTGTTAAGAGGCGAGATATAGTATATTATTTCGGCTGCAGTATCTCATATACGTTTAGAACTATCTCATTTGACGCAAACGTCTTCCCTTTCCCCGTTGAATGAATATACACAGTTTGCTAACGAAAAAATTAATATTTTTGCTTTCAAAAATCTCAACGGAATTTGTGTTCTTTCCGTCAAACTCAATTCGATACCAAATCGTTCCGCTGGTGACTAATTTACAGAAATATCTTATCGTTACAATTCTCTTCTAATTTCTGATGAGATGAGCTCATCCTAAACACCTATCAAAATTTTACATGAGTCAGGTCGTTATTAAATAATATACGTAACTCCTGTCAAATGTGTTCAGTGTCGCTTTCTTTCCTTCTTCATACATCATACAGATTTATTGTTTTATTTTTTATGTACTTAGTGCTTCAAAAATTTCTTGTATGTAATAAGAACAAGGGCAATACTTTGTAGGGGCAAGAATTAGAATGAGTAGAATGAGAAGTAATGAAATATTCTACACATATTGTTTGACAATCAGACATTTTGCAATGGCTTAGCGAAAATAAAATGGAAGTGTCCTCGTCTTGAACTTGAAACAGCACCTAAGCTCCCAAGATAGTGACTTAGTCAGAGGGGAATGAATCGACCAATGACATTATGTAAAACCTCCAAAATTTATTGAAGAAACCACAAGTCAAGGCTCATCTTGAAATTGGAGATCTTAGCTGAAAGCATACAATAATATCTTAGTTTTCTTTAAACAGCTAAAAAAAGAAAACTGCAGTTTACTATTTTAATGAATTGAATTTAAACTGAAAAATCGTTCATCCGTAATAAAAGAGATACAATGATATGAATGCAAAAAAAAGGAGAAAAATGATAATGCGGAATATGAAAAATAAAAATGAAAAACTAGAAACAAAAATTTTGTATTTACTAGATATTGAATTTTTTTTAAATATTTTCCAAATTTCAAACAGAGAAGGAGAATAAAACTCAATTTAAAAAGAAGAAAAAAATTCTGATTGATATGTCTTGACATCAAACATAGTCAACAGACTGAAGATTTCGAGTTTATGAAAAAAAGAAGAAAAAAAATGATAGGAACAAATATAATATTGATGTCAAATTTTGGTACAAGGCCAGCAATTTCGGGGAAGGGGATAATTCGATTATATTGATCTCAGTGTTCAACTAGTACTTATTTTATCGACCCCCAAAAGGATGAGCGATAAAACCGACCCCGGCGGCAGTTGGACTCAGAAAGTAAGATCGGAAGAAATGCTACTAAGCAGAATTTGAACTCAGAACGTAAAGATGGACAAATTGCTGCTAAGCATTTTGCACGGCACGATAACGGCCTTACGAATAAGAACAAACGCAACAACAACAGCAATAATAATAATCCTTTCTATTGAAGGCACAAGGCCTGAAATTTTGGGGAAGGGACTAGTCGATTACATCGACCCCAGTGTTTCACTGGTACTTTTATTGACCCCGAAAGGATAAAAGGCAATGTCGATCTCGGTAGAATTTGAACTCAGAACGTAAAGGCGGAAAAATAACGATTCTGGTAGTTATTGAAGTGATAATAATAATAATAATAATAATAATAATAATAATAATAATAATAATAATAATAATAATAATGCCCTGATGCAGTACCAGGCAGTGGCTCTCATGGCTTCTGATCTTAATTGATTGGAAGTGTTATCATGTACATTATTTTGTTTTGATATAAAAGATGGGCTAAAGTAAATATTCTGCACAACACCACAGATTTGCTTGTCAGTTGTTTGACCTTAACCAGTTGAGCATATCCTTATTGGCTGACGATATGTGCATCTCTGATAACAAGCCGAAGTAGTGGGAGAGCATCATAGCCATGTGTTGAGAGGAATTCTTTTGGGTTTGAATAATTCACCACTGGAATCATGGGTGTTTCATTCAACATCCTTAAACAACCCTTATTCAGGGACCTTCTGAGCGGGATGGATTACTCGACCAAAAAAAATTCTAACTGGGCCGCACCTGCAAGGTCATGTGCTGCTTATCTTGATATGAGATCACCATGTCGCGCAAATATGGTTGTGATGCATGTGCCTAATGTACCTTTATTAGACAGGTAGTCGTGATGGTATACTGGGCTTCGTATATTTTACCCCAGTGTCACTTTGATGGCATGCATTGCTCTCTCACTCAATAATAATAATAGAGATAATGGCACTATCCTCTAAGATTTTCCAGTCAACACTGACAGAACGATCTAGGCTAATCGACCAGACATAATTATTAAAGACAGGAAAGAAAATAATTGTACACTAATAGATGTAAGTGTTCTCACTGATAAAAATATATCTGTCATGGAATTTGACAAACTAAATAAATAAAAGGACTGGAAATTGAAATACAAAAGTTCTGGTATCTTAAAACGAGAATAGATTCTGTTATTGTAGGTACCCTAGGTATGATAAGAAATGGATGTCGGAAACATCTAGATAAGGTCCGAGGAGAACCAAGTCTCAGAGAAATCCAAAAGATGGTGCTGACAAGTACTGCCCACATCCTTAGAAAAAGCCTATCTATTTAAATGTCTGTGTTATATTACATGAATATATTTCACTACATCCCCTCCCTAAGCGTTCAGTCATATTGTGACATATTTTATCCTTTACTTGCCCCAGGACGCTGAGTGTCTCGGCAGGTGACTGTAACCAAAATGCAGATTAAAAGTACTACTACTACTACTACTACTACTACTACTACTACTACTACTACTACTACTACTACTACTACTACTACTACTACTACTACTACTAATACTAATAATAAATAATAATAATAATAATTAATAATATAAAAGGGATGCAATGTTGATAGGAACTATCAAAACAGAATTACAAAGAGGAAAGAAATAAAGGAATATTGTCATAAGCACGGGTGATGTGAAAGTACAAATGAGTAAAGCGTCTAACTGGAAAGCCTCCGGATCCGATGGGATTCATGGCTTGTGGATGAAGAAGAGGCCACGCGGTGCATAAAATACTAGCAGCCCTCCGCGTGGATGGTGACTGGGAGGACAACACTTGTAATGAAAGATAGAAGAAAGGGGAATATTGTGGGAAACTACCGTCCCATAGCATGCCTAAACATAATCTGGAAGGAACGTCTGTATGGAACGTGAGATGGTAATGTAAAAGTGATACCAGTGGTGATCGGAGCGCTGGGCTCAATTCCATTGAAACTCCAAAACTTTTTAAGAAACTCAATAACATGTTTGTGATGCATGTGCCTGGTGTACCCTTGTCAGATGGCTAGTCATCATGGGTATATTGGGCTTCGTATATTTGTACCCCGGTGTCACTTTGATGGCATGCACTGCTATCTCACTCAATAATAATAATAATAATGATAATAATAATAATAATAATAATAATAATAATAATAATAACATCAATAATCATGATGATGATGATGATGATGATGATGATGATGATGATGATGCTATACTAGGCACTGCCTCACATAGCTTCTGGCTTCTGATCTTAAATGATTGGAAGTGTTGTCATGTACATTATGGGCTACAACAAATATTCTGCTCCATACCACAGATTTGCTTATCAGTTGTTTGACCTTCATCAGTTGAGTATGTCCCTTTGTGGTTGACGATATGTGCATCTCTGATCATGAGCAGAAGTAGTGGGAGAGCATTATAGCCATGTGTTGATAGGATTACTTTGGGGGTTTGAATAATTCACCTCTGGAAACATGGGTGTTTCGTTCAACACTATCTCAATAGAAATAGATAGATAAATAGATAAATAGATTGATAGATAACGACTATCATCCCATGCATACACACCAGACTGTAGAAACTTACGTATGTCCATGCAAAGATTAGCGAAGTTATCAAATACTTTAGCTGTAGTTTGAATTTCAACTGGAACCTATCTGACTTTCAAAGAATGAAAGGAAATACATGAAAACTTCTGACGTTGACTTTATGTACAACCCTAAGGTAGGTATTGAATGTCTGTAGGTGTCGAGAAATAAAAATAGAAGAGGACTAATCCAACATGAACTATCCTATAAACAGCCATGATTGGCCAGGAAACAAATTTAAACAGAAACATAGATTGGGTGATGGTCATTAGTAAAAGACCATGAAAACAACAGAATCTTCTGCATAATGAAAGAGACTGCGAAATACAGAAGAGAAGTGTGAATCAGTAACAGTGAAGTTATAAATTAGGCTTACCTACTATCATCCAATACAAATATAATCCACAGAATGAAAGCAAACTTTGATGGTGGGATTGCAAAGGAGTAATTCACTTTGAATTATTACCACCTAATGCAACAATCAATGCTCAAGTCTACTGAACCAAGCTTTGAATTAAAAAAAAAGACCCGCTTTAGTGAATCGAAAAGGAGTGATGTTTCATCAGGACAATGCGTGGTCCCACACTGCAAAGATCACATTACAGAAGATCGGAGAGTTTGGTTGGGAAAAAATTCCTCATCCACCTTATTTTCCCGACTTTACTCCTTCAGACTACCATTTGTTTCTTAGTTTACAGAATCATTTGGGGGACGTAACTTTTGCAAGCCAGGAGGAGGTCGAAACTGACGTTTCAGAGTTTTTCGCTTTGAAACCAAAGGAGTTTTACATTGATGGCTTGTAAATAGATGGAAGGAAGTTATAAATAATCAGGGAAAGTATATTGAGGATTAGATTTCAATAAATGTAACATTGATCACTTGTTTTCTTTATTCAAAATTCAGACAGAACTTATGGGATGACCTGATATATATATAATATATATCTATATATATAATATATAAATATATGGATATATATATATATATATATATATATACTATATATATAGATATAATATCTATATATATGATTATCTATATATATAATATCTAGATAGACATTTATCCATATATGTACTATTTATTTCTCTTATACATTATAATGTATCGATATATTAATTTATCTACATACATACACATATATGTATTCTCTCTTCTCTCTCTCTCTCTCTCTCTCTATCTATATATATCTATATAATATATACATCTATCATCTATCTATCTATCTATCTATCTGTCTGTCTGTCTGTCCGTCTATTCTACCTATCTATCTATCTATCTATCTATCTATCTATCTATCTATCTACTATCTATCTATTATCTATCTATCTTATTTTTATCTATCTATCTATCTATCTATCTATCTATCTATCTATCTATCTATCTATCTATTTATCTATCTATCTATCTATCTATCTATCTATCTATCTATCTATCTATCTATCTATCTATCTATCTATCTATCTATCTATCTATCTATCTATCTATTTATCTATCTATCTATATGCAGGGTTCGGTGGGTAAATTGTTTGTTTTTGTGCATTTTTTGTTTTTCATTTCGTATAGTAATATTATAATAGGGTCAGTTGGGAACCGTCTGTGAGTAAAACATCATGACGCAATTCACTCTGCCAGAAATTTTGAAACGACATGTTGTACTGCATCCGCGCCGGAAACTCCATACGGTCATTTATGAGTGTTTGGGTGTTAATCTGAGGACATGTACCGAGAGTGATAGCAATCAAACATTCAGTCAACATCATGGTGTCTGGAGTGATCACTAGTGATGATGACGTTATACCTCCATTCATCTTCCCATACGTATCACACTCAACACACAGGCCTACATCAAGTGTCTGGAGGAGGTAGTGCTGCCCTGGGTCAAGAGGGTGGCTGCTGGAAGACCCTATCTCTGGCAACATAACTTTGCACCATGCCACACAAGCAGGAGAACCTAGTCATGGTTGTCAGACAATTTCTGCGACCACATCACCCCTAACATCTAACCACCTAACTGCCCAGATTGCAACCCGTTGATTATTACGTGAGGGGTACAGTTGAGCGAGACACCAACAAAACTCATTGTAACATCGAAGAGGAACTGAAGGCAAGCATTATAGCAGGATTCTCCAACTTAATCAAGAAGACCACCCAGTAGAGTTGCAGGAGATTCCGAAGTCGTCTGAAGGCCGTGGATGAAGCTATTCTATTGAATAAATATACTGCTTAGTATTTCAAGATATTTTAATGTAAGTTTGGTAAAAATATCTGTTAAAATGAGATGTCAGTGTTATTTTCAGTTTTGTGTAATTTAGACGACAGTTTAGTCACTGCATCCTGTACATAGTTAATATTCACACATACGCATAGATATAATAATACAATAATAAAATATAAAATCCCTTGTATATATATATATATATATTATATATATATATATATGTATGTATGTATGTATGTATATATTTGCTAGAAGTATCATTCAGTACTACAAGTAAAAATGTATAAGTATATTATACTCAGCCTTAGCTTCGTATAGATAAAGAATTATACATCTGCACATTTCTATATATATGTATATATATATATATATATATATATATACATACATATATATGTGTAAATATATTTGCATATATATATATATATATATATATATATATATATTATATATATATATTATAGTGTGTGTGTGTGTGTGTGTCTGTGTGAGTGCGCGCGTGTGTGTTTGTGTGAGTGTGCATCCTGAGAGAAAACGAGAGGGGGATATAGGAAATTGTGAAATAGATTAAGTGAGTAAGAGAGGGAGAGAGAGAGAGAGAGAGAGAGAGATAAAGAGGGGGAGGGAGAGAGAGAGAGTAGTTGACATAGTCCGAATGTCACAGTCTTCTCCTGGTCAGGTTGACCTCTGCATGATGTAATGGCGGATGATGGCGACTCTCTTCTCATTGCAAACGGTGCCTAGCTTGTTCACCTGCAAAACGCTAGATGCGATTTGTGAGGTAAACCGAGCCCAATACATCCAGACCTGCTGCTGTCTGATAAATCGCACGGTTGCTCCCGTTGCTAAGCTTATGTTTGCTTTTGCAATAAGAGCTGTGTTGTACTGAGAAGGGATCTCTGAGACTATGGAATACACAGTGGATCGTGTTTACTACATTGACATCCAAGAAATAACGTATTGAGAGAACGAAGAGATGAAGACAGGAAGCGCAAAAATGAGAGACAGAGAGAGAGAGAGAGGAGAAAAGAAGGATAGAGGAAAAAGACAGAAAGAAAAAGGGCTGAACAGTTGTAGATGGGTAAACACTGGAGAAAATCAGTGGATGAGACAGTAGCAAACGTCTCCGTACATCTCTGAGCAGGAAGCCGATGTAGGGTTGGCAGATATCTGTCATGGTGGCTGGTGGTTGCGTGAACGTGTGGGGAGACTGAGAGACAAGGACTTCCACAGTAGCCGCAGTGGTAGGAGTAAGTAAAATGTCTGTGTAAAAGGAGGAAGAGGATACAATATATTTCTCTCTGTGTGTGTATATATATACATATATATATATATATATATATATATATGGGTGTGTGTGTGTGTGTGTATACACACATATGTATATATATAAATACATAGAAATATGCATGTATGTGTACATATATATGTATGTATATAGATATATCTATATCTATATATATAGAGAGAGACAGACAGACAGATAGATAGATAGATAGATAGATAGATAGATAGATAGATAGATAGATAGATAGATAGATTGATAGATAGATAGATAGACAGACAGACAGATACATGCATATATCTATACATAAATGCATACATACATACATACATACATACATACATACATACATACATACATACATACATACGTACGTACGTACATACATACATACATACATACATACATACATACATACATACATACATATAGGTACAGATATAGATATATGTATGTATGTATATATTATATATTTCTGATTTACGGTATATATTTATCTAAAATTATTTTGCTATGCCTATCCGGGTCTAATTTAGATGGACTAATTAGTCTTTTAGTGGGACTTTCGTGAAAATTTGGTTTGTGCTCTTTTAGGCTGGACCACAGGCGTTTTGGACGCACACATACATACACACACAGACACACACACACACAGAGACAGACACACACACACACACACACACACACACACACACCACACACACACACATATATATGTGTGTGTTTGTGTGTTTGTATAACATCAAATATTTAAACATGCACACGCACTCACGCATGTATGCCTTTATGCATGTATGTACGTATGAACGAATGTATCTATGCGCGTTGTACGAGTGAAAACATTGTATGGATGTACGATGCAGA
>NC_043014.1:29034254-29036754 GCF_006345805.1 Octopus sinensis | reverse complement strand
CAACCTTAGCATTCTCATCCACCTTTTGATTACCATACTAGAAGGCAGTACCTCCCTCTCTTTAATAATAATAATAATAATAATAATAATAATAACAATAATAAATATAAAGCAAGGATATTGGCATGCAGTTTGGGGTAAATAACTGCGTAGTGCTAATTATGACGAGAGATCAGAAGATAATTTCTGATGGCATAAAATTACCAAAGGGCAACATCATTAGATCGTTGTGAAATAATGAAAGATACAAATATTCAGGCGTGCTGCAAGGCGAAAGGATAATGGAAGGAGAACTGAGAGAGAAAATCTCCAAAGTGTACAAAAGAATAACTAGGAAGTTGCTTGAAACAAAATTAAATGGAGGTAATATCATTAAAGCAATAAACACATGGGCTGTACCATTATTAACATACTCTGCTTCCTTCATGAAATGGACAAAGATCGAGCTATAGAACTAGGTAGATGCTCATAACGTGCACCACTCTAACAGTAAGACCGATAGAGTCTACCTACCAAAAAAAGAAAGAAGGCAAATGACACCGTTAGTACAACAATATTAAAGTTGAAAAATTATGCTGTACGAGTGAAGAAAGAATACTATCGGTAGTTAGAGACGTTCAAAAAGTTACTGAAACAGCAGAAGAATTCAAGAATAAAGGGAAGAACAAGAGGGCATGCAGGGGGAAAGAAATGGAATTACATGGCCAATTCATGCCGCAAACCGAGAACGCTGGTTATGGTTGACGGAGGAAAACTGAAAAGAGAGACCGAAGCGCTAACTATAGCTAACTCAAGGGGAAAAAAGCCATTAGGATGAATCTGATGAACAGAAAGATTGATAAATCACAGTCGGGCAGCAAACGCAGAATCTGCACAAAAGGAGATAAAAGTATTTATCACCTCTTTAATGAATGCAGTAAGCTAGCTGAAAAAGAGTGTAAGTGTAAGCATGACCGTGTAAGAAAAATAATGTGCATTGGGATGTTAGTCGAATGTATGGCTTTGAAATAATACGAAAATGGTACGAATACGACCCAGAGACTATGGTAGAGAACAAGAATTACTGATATGATTATAGGTGACAAAATAAACAACGAATGTAAAATCATTTCATAAAAGAGATGATGACAAAGAAATTGGAAACAAAAAATTAGAAATATCAGGGGCTAGCCAGAGAGCTGAAGAGATTGTGGAAGACTATGACAACAATTATATCTGTGGTAATTGATGCACTTGGCATAAAACCTAAACTGCTACCTAAGAAACTGAAATGTATTTGAACTGGACCCGCATTGCCGACCTGTAGAATAGTTCAGTTCTGTA
The DNA here is from genome assembly GCF_006345805.1 of Octopus sinensis. Lineage (NCBI taxonomy): Eukaryota > Metazoa > Mollusca > Cephalopoda > Octopoda > Octopodidae > Octopus > Octopus sinensis. The sequence continues at coordinate 29,035,431 of NC_043014.1, read as the reverse complement.
GTCTGCAAAACCTTAAGAAATATTCTTGAGATCTGAGGCGGCTTGTTGTCACGAAACCTCCAGGTAGCATTCCTGTAAATTACATTAGCAAGTAATTGCTATGGAATAATAAAAACAACAACAACAACAACAACAACAGCAGCAACAACAATAATAATAATAACAGGGGCATAGAATTGCCAAACGGAGAGCGATTGGGAGACCCAGATGATAATAGGTACAAGCACCTTAGGATTCTGAAGCTGGACAGTGTCTTGCACTGGATATTTGAAGCGCCTCAAACTTCTCTCGAAGACAAAGCTCAACGCAAGGAACCTTGTGACTGTCATCGACATTTGGGCTTTTGGTTGTAGTCCGCTATAGTGCACTCATTCTGAGATGGATACGAGCGGAGATGGACCTACTCGATCACACAACCCGAAAGAACATTGCAATGCATGGTGCTCTCCCCTCTAAGGCGAACGTATACATGCATCGACAGTGAAAAAAGAAACATGGCAGAGTATTTGGTAAATAGCGAACAAAACCTGCTGCAGTATGCTGCTAATGCAGAAGGATTTACCAGCAATGGACTTGAAAGTGCTCATGAATACCGATAACGAATAGCCAACAAGGGAGAACAAACTCCACTCCGCATGGAATTGCGTGGTCAGTTCCACCGTGAAACTAACAACTTAAAAAGACCAGGAAGCACTATGGAGGTGACTCAGCAAGGATGACCTCAAAAAGAAGACTGAAAACCTAACCATCGCTGCCCAGATCCAGATATTCAATACCAGCTCAGTGAGAAGGGATATATACCACACAAGAGCAACGAACCTCAGCAGAATGTGTGGGAAGAAGGTCAAAAACATGATTCACATTGTTAGACCTTGTGAAAATCTTGTGCAGAAAGAACACAAAAGCAGACACGACAAGGAAGCCCAAAACCTTCACTGGGGTTTAGTAAGGATACGAGGTAACGGATGCTTGGTGCCAGCATACACCAGAAAAGGTAATGAACGACAGCGGGACTTTGACTTCCTCATTGACTTTGACTTCGGAACGACAAGGTGTTAGAATACCGAAGGCCGGATATAATAACCTTTAGGAGGAACAAACAAGAGCGCTTTTCATCATTTCAGGGTCAATTAAATAAGAACTAGTAACGCACTTGGTTGATGAAACCGAATAGCTC
>NC_043014.1:29026754-29029254 GCF_006345805.1 Octopus sinensis | reverse complement strand
ATACTGGCTTTTTGGTGGAGCATTTTGTACCAATAAGCCAATATGAGAGTGTCTCTCTTGTTAAGTACCGCAGTAAAGTTTGTTCTTGTAGAACATCCACGTTTAAGTGGAGATAAGCATTTCTTTTCGTATTAATACATTAATACGACATCTGTCGCTAACACAAACACACACACATATATATACCTACATGCATGTCTCTAGATAGATAGATAGATAGATAGATAGATAGATAGATAGATAGATGGATGGATATGTACACACACATAGGTGTGGGTCTGTGGTAAATAGCTTGCTTACCAACCACATGGTTCCGGGTTCAGTCCCACTGCGTGGCACCTTGGGCAAGTGTCTTCTACTATAGCCACGGGCCGACCAAAGCCTTGTGAGTGGATTTGGTACACGAAACTGAAAGAAGCCCGTCGTATATATGTGTATATATATGTATGTGTGTGTGTATGTTTGTGTGTTTGTGTTTGTCCCCCCACCAACATCGCTTGACAACCGATGCTGCTGTGTTTACGTCTCCGTAACCTAGCGGTTCGACAAAAGAGACCGATAGAATAAGTACTAGGTTTACAAAGAATAAGTCCTGGGGTCGATTTGCTCGACTAAGGGCGGTGTTCCAGCATGGCTGCAGTCAAATGACTGAAACAAGTAAAAGAGTGAAAAAGTATATAATTATGAATGTATATACACACATACATACATACAAGCACATACACACATGCAGACACACACACAGTACACACATGCTCGCACACACACGCTCATAAACGCATATTCATTAAATATGCTCAGTGTGGAAGTGGAAAGACCATAGCTCAATCGAGGAGCTCAGTACAGGTGTTGGACAGACTGAATATACTTATGAGGAGCGAATGGTTTCTACGGTGAAATCTTTCATTTCACGTGTTCAGCTTCGGTCTTTCATTCCTTTGTTTATCTGTTTGTTTTGGGTTCTTTTCCCTTGCTTTCTGCACACATCTCACATATATATGTTTCTTTACTACCCTCAAGGGGCTAAACATAGAGGGGACAAACAAGGACAGACAAACGGATTAAGTCGATTACATCGGCCCCAGTGCGTAACTGGTACTTAATTTATCGACCCCGAAAGGATGAAAGGCAAAGTCGACCTCGGCGGAATTTGAACTCAGAACGTAGCGACGGGCGAAATACCGCGAAGCACTTCGCCCGGCGTGCTAACGTCTCTGCCAGCTCGCCGCCTAGAATCGAACGCAAACCAGAACATTTTCATTATCCCAAACCACACCACACACACACACACACACACACACACACACGCACACAGTTACTGCAATTTACGGCGAACCAACGTAACCGTCATCCAAATATGTTCGGAACTTTTACGCATGCGCACAGAGTACGCCTCGAGAGATCTGAGTTCAGCAATTAATAATCAATGGATCCGTGAACGGACTCGCTCTCAGTAATGCCTTTAGCTTGTTATAAATATACACTCATACATAAGCACAAATATAAACGCAAAATACATTAAGAAGTACGAATATTAATATTAAGGTAAATAATAATTTACCCCTGCAATGGAGCTTTATTTTTATTGCAAACTGTAACTCATTAATAAAGGAAAGAAATCTTTCACATAAAGCTTTTGGCTGTTTTATGATAATAGTAAACTGATAATAAAGTTGTTGTTTTATCTACCAATGATGTAACTTGCAATTTAATCTGTCGAACACAAGCATGGATTACACAATAAACACACAACTTGAGTATAATATCTATATGTAACGTAGAATACTTCACCAGTTTAAAAAACTATGAGCTTAATACACGTATTTTTCAATGTATCTTCCATATATATTGATGTAATTGACATAGGGTTCAATACAGTGAAATAAGTAAAAAAAAAAATAATACAATCTAATATAAATACGAGGATATATTCGCAAAATAAACTGCATTTTACAAATATTCATACAATACCAGACCTCTTATCCGGCTGCCAGAAATACGGAAATATTATGAAATAGCATACAATATAGTGTACTCTATGTGAAGTAAACACATCTTGTTTCTGATGTTAGTTAATTTGCATAAGATGAGTTCCCAAATAGTTTTGTTCCTTACTTTAAAAGATGATTGATAATGATTAAACATACTCTGCTTTAGATTAGTGCTAGATAGCACCTGTATCTTTTAATAAAATAGCTTTTACTTTCATTTTCACACTTTAAGTATTATAGTGTATACATGCTAGAGTGTAATATATTTTAAGAATCTTAAATGGGCTAGTAAATATTAGATAGACTCTAATTTGAATCTGTTAAATACCCTTTCACTTTTCATACTTTATTATATATTTTAAGTAGGCGCAGGCGTAGCTGTGTGGCAAGAAGTTTCCTTCCCCAACACATGGTTCTGTGTGGCATATTGGGCTAGTATTATCTATTATAGCCTCTGGCCAACCAAAGTCTTGTAAGTGGATTTAGTAGACGGAAACTGAAAAAAGCCA
>NC_043014.1:29006754-29021754 GCF_006345805.1 Octopus sinensis | reverse complement strand
GTCAGTCCTTCTCTATGGTTGTGAGACCTGGACATTTACAGCTGATATGGAGCGAAGAATCTAAGTATTTGAGCACAAGTGCTTCAGAAGGCTGCTCCTCATCCTGTACACAGAGCACAAAACGAACAGTTTTGTCAGGCTGGTGAGCTTTAAGGTGGCGAGCTGGCAGAAACGTTAGAACGCCGGGGCGAAATGCTTAGCGTTATTTCGTCTGCCGCTAGGTTCTGAGTCCAAATTCCGCCGAGGTCGACTTTGACGTTCATCCTTCGGGGTCGATTAAATAAGTACCAGTTACGCACTGGGGTTGATATAATCGACTTAATCCGTTTGTTTGTCCTTGTTTGTCCCCTCTCTGTGTAGCCCCTTGTGGGTAGTAAAGAAATAGGTATTTCGTCTGTCTTTACGTTCTGATTTCAAATTCCGCCGAGATCGACTTTGCCTTTCATCCTTTCGGGGTCGAAGTACCAGTACGCACTGGGGTCGATATAATCGACTTAATCTGTTTGCCTGTCCTTGTGTGTCCCTTCTGTATGTACCCCCTTGTAAGCAGTCCAGAAATAAGCTTTGTCAGGCCGGCAGACGGGAACCACTTCTTGCGTAGGTGAAAAAGACGAAATCTTGTCTGGTATGGTTATGTACTCCATCACAACACCCTGAACAAGACCATTCTTCATGTCACAGTTGAGGTAGGCCGAAAGTGAGGTGGAAAGAGAAACTCCTAGTTTGACAACATCAAAGAGTGGCAACAGCTGACTACGAAAGTATCTAGAATGGCACCTCGAAGACTGGTTGCATCAGGTAAGAGATCTCGATGCCCTTACTAGAAAGGTTTATTTAGCCAGCACTCTGCTATGCATAATTTACAATACTAACGTTAGTGAATACTTTCGCTTCTTTATAAATTCATTTTCTGCGAAATACTCCCTTATTAATAACTGTATTTTCTAGGAAAATACTCTCACCTTCACTTTTGATACGGTAAATACTTCACTTTAATGATAACACAGATAACACAGCAAGGAAAGGATGCAGGTTCCTTATGATTTATTATATATTATTCGCACTTCTCATTTAATCAATATTCACTATGGAACAAAATCGAAGGTTTGTAGCAACTAAATAAAGAATGAGACAATGCAAGCAAAGGACAAGAAAGAACATAGACAAAGGAAAAGAGAAAGTTTGCGACAAAGTCAATCAATAAGATGAGCTAAAATGACCGACCACAACAGAGTGGGTTACCTACAATATCAAAGAAAACATGGACAACTACAAAGACAGATATTCTTTCTTCGTGCTTGTTCACAATTTCCGCCTCGAAAGGTAAAAGTGCAACAGAGTTGAGCAGTTGCTCACAACCTTTCGGACTTTATGTAATACATAAAAAGCAGAAATTTATGAACGTACATCTTTGAAAGAATGTGTAAATAAAACAAAACTCACGACAGGCTAGAAGCGACGCGTGGCTCTGACACCACCACAAAATAATAATAATATAATAATAATAATAATAATAATAATAATAATAATAATGATGATGATAATGATAATGATGATGATCATGATGATCATGATAATAATAATAATAATAATAATAATAATAATAATAATAATGATAATGATGATGATGATGATGATGATGATCATGATAATAATAATAATAATAATAATAAATAATAATAATAATAATAATGATAATAATAATAATATTAATACCAATTCTATGAGTTGCAAGAACGCAAAGAAAATTTATAAAACTAAAAAAAAAAATGAAACAACAAAAACCTCGTGGGGGAATCTACATCGAGTGCGAGTTCAAAAAACAATAAAGATATATTAGATAATGAAAAGTCTATACGGCTGTAATGAATAATAGAAACTATTACTAGAGGGAATATAATAAAGATCAACAGAGATATACCAGATATGTATCTACTGAAAATATTGAGTCAGAAGCTATATTTAGTGGGTAATATGCCAACACTTAGCGGTGGAAACTATAAAATTATAAGCAATTACAAAACAGTATGTGAAAATCATTTCATTGAGATAATAAGGTCTACGTCTGTTAAAACTGACATGGGGATCAATGCAAATTTTTCAGATATAATTGTCAATGGCATAAACAGAAATGTATGTTCTTTGATATATATCTCTATCCCTTCTGATCTAAACATCCCGCGAAATGAATTCGTGTTTTCACAGAACATGTACGAGTGGAATATCGGTTTTCCGGAACCTGTGGCTCAAAATCCATTTTCGATTACTTATTTCTTCCGTTCAGGAAGTGATCACACTGTAAATTGAACAAATATTACAGGCGCAAGTGTGGCTGTGTGGTAAGAAGTTTGCTTCCCAACGACATGGTTCCGGGTTCAGTTCCACTGCGTGACACCTTGAGCAAGTGTCTTCTACCATAACCTCGGGCCGACCAGCCGACCAAAGCCTTGTGAGTGGATTTGCTAGACGGAAACTGAAAGAAGCCTGTCGTATATATATATATATATATATATATATATATATATATATGTGTGTGTGTGTGTGTGTGTGTGTGTGTGTGTGTGTATTGGTGTGTTTACGTCCCCGTAACTTAGCGGTTCGGCAAAATAGACCAATAGAAGTACTAGGCTTACAAAGAATAAATCCTGGCTTCAAAATGTTCGACTAAAGGCTCCAGCATAGCCGCAAATTAGTACGGATTATAAGATGTTTGGGATCATCAACGTCCAGAAACCAATATAACGAATGACGTATTGCTATTTTGAAACGTTTTGTAAATTACATTTACATACAAATACGCACATATACATATTTGCACGGAATCATATAAAAACGTACTATAAGATGCACAGTAAAACATTTAAAAGAAATATAACGTGAATGGTTACTGGTTAGGTTGATTTCGAGCACTCCACAATACTGTTCAACAAAAAAAATCCTCAAACTGTTCTCGAGTGTAACCAAATGCACAGGTAAGCATCTTTTTAAATATTTGGTTGAATAACTCCAACGTCTTCAGTGCATTCATTTTTAATTTCGCTGTAAAGCACCGCCTTGGAAGGTTTTAGTAGAATAAATCGACCCAGGGACTTATTTCTTAAGCCTAGTACTTATTCCATCGGCCTCTTTTGCCGAACCACTAAGTTGTGGGGACGTAAACACACCAACACCGGTTGTCAAATGAGGATGGGGGACAAACACAAAGACACACACACACACACACACACACACGTATATACAACGAGCTACTTTCAGTTTCCGTCACACACGTATGTACGACGAGCTTCTTTCAGTTTCCGTCTATCAAATCCCCTTACAAAGCTTTGGTAGGCCCGAGGTTTTAGTAGAAGACACTTGCTCAAGATGTCACGCAGTGGGATTGACCCCAGAACCATGTGGCTGAAAAGCAAGCTTCTTACCACACAGCCACACCTATAGTGCAGCAGTTTTGACGTGTCTGTTTTGAATTCATATACCATAGTTGGATGATTGGCGCTGTATTCAGATAGAAGCTGATGTAAACTCTTCTAACCTTTGTCTATACTTTTGCATTGGTTCACAGATGAAACTGTTTAACTTTTGCTTCTGTATTTACCTCAAATGCAGCAACTTTTAGCACAAATACAATGAATTTTTTTAAACAGAAGACTGTACAAGCTCAAACATTATTCTATCGGTATATTTGGTCCCGTAAAATGTCTTTATCAAGTATATAAAGTTTCATTTAAAAGGGTTCGATTATTCCATAAAATCGCTAAACAACATAACCTTTTCAATATATTAATCTCCTCAAAATAATTTGCTTTATATAAAAAATATCTACCAATTTATTGTTATTCATACCAAATAATGTCTCAAGAAATGTTATTAATTTATACAATACAAATTATACATAAACATCAGAATATAGAGTACTCAGTATTGTGTCATCCCAGAATTTCTCGACAGAAACTGTTGTTCAAGAATGAATTTTACATTAAATATAGTATTTATATCAGAGAAATAATTTTTTTACTTCCTTTTACTAGTCGCAGTCTTTGGATTGCAGCCTTGGAGGAATTAGCCGAACAAATCGACACCAGTATTTGATTATCCAGTCAGTGATAAATCAGTTCTGTCTCTTTCCTTTTCGATGCACTTGGTCCAGCGGTCTGCTCTGTAGGCATGTTTTACCAGCACCTCGAAACCCAATTTGTTAAAGGTTTCAACGGTCTGGGCAGCTATGTGTGGGTGTGCATTGTCATGCAACAACAAAACTTTGTTCGACAATGGGCTTCGGCATTTGGTACGCATTGCTGGCTTCAGTTTGTTGGCCAACAAAGAACTATATCTTGCACTGTTGATCCTACACCACTTTTCGAGGTAGCCTTCCAATATACACCCTTTTAAGTCCCCAAAAAGAGTTAGCATTACATTTCCCGCGGAAGATTTAGTCTTGAATTTCTTCGTCGCCGCCGAGCCGGGATGTTTTACTTCATACTCTCTCCTTTGGATTCTATCTCATAATGATGGGCCCATGTTTCATCTTCTGTGACTATACTGCTCAAAATTTCTTTGCCCTCGTTGTTGTAGCGATCGAGTAAACGTTGGCAAACTCAAGATGTTTGCACACACACACACACCACACACACACCACACACACACACACACATATACATACCACTACCATAGTGTAAGAACCTATCAATAGCAACATGTTAAAATACCTTACTGTGATAAATATTTACCATTATTATGGTCTTGTATATCTTCACTACATTTTAAAAAATATACAATTAATAAAATAAGATCAAAACAGACTCCATATCTTTTGTATTGTGGAATAATCTCATAATATTTGTTTATTGGATAAGCTTAACTTTAAACTGGATATTTTAAAACATATATTTGACCAGCACCACATGGGGATGATACTAAATAACACAAACTGTAAGGACGTTAACAAATAGTGCTCCACCTATCTATTAACGCAATGCTCTATACCATGAGATCTCTTTACAGGTTGTATGATCTTCCATATCAACACATTTAGTAACAGCTCATTGACTGGCGGTGTCAATTTTCCATGGAGACAGTAAACATTTTTCTCTCACAGGATTCCTTCACAACCATCATCGTTTAAACAAATAAAATGTCTTTATTAAAATACGAAGATAACACTATAGCATAATTTGGTAAATGTTCCGTGATATTTCTGTAAAGGAAGACATCCATCACACACACACACACACACACACACACACACACACACACACACACACACACACACAGAGTTTTCTATATACATCGTGTGTGTGCTTGTGTACAAAAATGTATACGTTAATGTATGAATGGAAGGCGCATGGCTTAGTGGTTAGAGGCATTCAGCTCATTAACGTAAAGTCCTGAGTTCAATTACCCGGCGACGCGCTATGTCCTTGAGTAAGATACTTTATGTCACATTACTCCAGTCCACTCAGCTGGCAAAAATAAGTTGTACATGTATTTCAAAGGGCCAACCTTGTCACATTCTGTGCTACCTTGTATCTCCCTGAGAACTAATTAAATGGTTACGCGTGTCTGTGGCGTGCTCAACCACTTGTACGTTAATTTCACGAGCAAGCTGTACTGTTGAATGGATCAACTGAAACCTTCGCCGCCGCAACCGACGGAGGGCTAGTTATATGAGTTAATAACACACACACATACACACACATACACAAACACACACACACACGCACACACACGCACACACACCGATATGTCTTGTCTTGGGCTTTAAGTCCCTTTTAGTCCCTTTTTGTAGTCAAGCAGCTTCTTGGGCATTTAAAAAATCTAGTGGAACACATCCTACCGCAAGTTTGACACTGACCTATTTTTTTTCCTGAAACACAACCAGCATGACAGAAAATGAAAGTAACAATAGAAAAAGGCAATCAATCCCAGTAAGGGAGTATCATTATATTTATCGTCCCCAAGGAGGCGAGCTGGTAGAATCGTTAGCACGCCGGGCGAAATGCTTAGCGGTATATCGTCCTTCTTGACTTCAAAGTTCAAATTCCGCCAAGGTTGACTTTACCTTTCATCGTTTTGGTATCGATGAAGTAAATACAAGTTAAGTACTGGGGGTCGATGTAATCGATTATTCCCACTTCCATCACCAACTTTCTGGCCTTATGTCTATAGAGGAAAGCATCATATTTATCGCTTCTGAAAGGATGAAAGGCAAAGTTTGATCCCAGACTACTGAGAACCAGAATGATTACTGCAGAGCCACTTAAAACCATTTTCAAATCCGATGATTACTACGAACGTATGAAAGCGCTAATTGAACTTCATGAACGTTACAAGATATTTTTTAATGTTTATCACACTTCAGCATTGTAAAAATTAATTTTTTTAAAATATCATAATAAAAAACGTGAAATACATACCACGTTTTAACGTTATTCAACGGATATGTATATATATATATATATATATATATATATGTATCTACGAGGGGTTACCCAAAAGTAACAGGGTATGGTCTCTGTGGGACAAACCCGTTGTAGTTCAAGCTTCCGCCGCTAGAAGCCACTTGATGCGACTCTTAGGCATCAGTCTGCCGACCGGCATCAGCTGGTGTAGTCCTACAGCCACGTAGTACGTTTTTATTTCGTACGCTTCTCCCATGTTTGTCAATTTTTGCGATGGCTGAAACGAAGGAACAGCGTGAAATTTTGTGTTCTGCTGGGGAAAAATGTGGCCGAAACAGTCTTCATGCTTCAAACAGTAGAAAACGCGTCTGGACCGATGCATTGCTTCAAATGGAGAATACTTTGAAGGCGATAAAAGTGTAAATATGTAAAGCTAAGCGAATAAAATAATATTGCAAAATTGCAGTTTCTTTTGGGCAACCCCGTATCGTTGGCGATTTTTTTTCCTCTGTCTTCCCTTCTCTGGATCTTTCCTTCTCCTATGTTTCCGACGAAGAGCTCCGCTCGAAACGTTAAACCCTCTTTCCCTTCTTTCCCGAGTGTCCAATAATACTATATTTGTTCCACGTCCTCGCGTTGTTGTGTTTTTTTTGTGTTATCTTGTTTGGATTAACTATATATATATATATATATTTCCAAATAAGTTATAGGCTGTGAATCCAACCAACTAAGGGATAATATCTATCCAATATACTGCTGGTAGAATACCCAATTATAAACACGCGTTTTTTTATTGCATTGCAATTAAGTTACCGAGTGTATTAAATGGGTGAAGGTAAAGAGATATTTTACCATTAACTTATAGAGCAATAAGAAAATGAAGGGGATCAATAGGTGGTTCATCAACTTTTAGACATTATTTTATGTCAATTTATTTATTTAGCTACTAAAATGACAATTGCAAGAATATACATACGTGTATAACATATTATGTTTTACATATATGATATAGAATATATTAATATATAAAGATACCTGTAATTATTGAAAAATAACATACAGGAATGTAAATTGGAAAATTTCCCAATTTATATTCCTGTATTTTAATAATTACTGGTATCTTTATATATTAATATATTTTATATCTAAAGCATAATATGTTATACATGTATGTATATTCCTGTAATTAAGTTGGTATAATATAATGTCTAAAAGTTGATGAACCACCTATTGATCCCTTCCATTTTCTTTTTGCTCTCTCTCTCTCTCTTTATATATATATATATAAAGTGAAGGCGCATGGCTCAGTGGTTAGAGCGTCCAGCTTACGATCATGAGGTTGTGAGTACGATTCCCGGACCGGGCTGCGTGTTGTGTTCTTGAGCAAGACATTTAAGCGAATAACCCACCCTTAATATTCATAATTTTCACTTTTACTATTTATGAAACAAGCGTGTTATTTCTATGGTGGTCTATTAACTGACAAGACAAGTTGAGTTTAATCCTAGGCGTTGGGTGAAAGCCACTGACGAGCATTAATTAAAATGCGAAATCACTGGTGATCTGGCTACACTCGGATGCTGTCAGTCATTACGATAAGTGCTTTCTCGTGGCTATACATTGTTTTAACTCTGGTGCTGACCAGCGTCCTTAGTCATTCTAGTGACATATATATTTCTGCCTTTCGGTTGTTAAATTGCAAATAAGCCACCCTTATTATTTATCTGTATCTATCTATCTATCTATCTATCTATCTATCTATCTATCTATCTATCTATCTATCTATCTATCTATCTGTCTGTCTGTCTGTCTGTCTGTCTGTCTGTCTGTCCGTCCGTCCGTCCGTCCGTCCGCCCGCACGTCCATCCATCCATCCATCCATCCATCCATCCATCCATCCATCCATCCGTCCGTCCGTCCGTCCGCCCGTCCGCCCGTCCGCCCGTCCGTCCATCCATCCATCCATCCATCCATCTAAATTTATATAAATAAGGATAAGATCGTTATTTAAATATCGAACTTATCAAGTGGCCAGCATGGAAATAAAAACCTTTCAAAGGTAATAATTATTTAAAATTATAATTTAGGGTATCTAAGAGACACCACCACGCTGGAAATAGCAGTCAAAACTTGACTCTAAAACCGCATTAAATGTTCATACGGCTTCAGAAAGTGCTGTATGAACATCTAATGTGGTTTTAGAGTGAAGTTTTGACAGCTATTTCCAGCGTGGTGGTGTCTCTTTATCTATCTATCTATTATCTATCTATCTATCTACTATCTATCTATCTATCTATCTATCTATCTATCTATCTATCTATCTATCTATCTATCTATCTATCTATCTATCTATACTTTTTTATTGCCCACAAGGGGCTAAACATAGAGGGGACAAACAAGGATATACAAATGGATTGAGTCGATTACATCGACTCCAGTGCGTAACTGGTACTTAATTTATCGACCCCGAAACGATGAAAGGCAAAGTCGACCTCGGCGGAATTTTATATATATATATATACACACACACATGCATACTACGTTTGTGTGTATATGTATGCATAATACACACTCTAAGTTTACAAGTGCTGTGTACATATAGTGTGTATCGTATACTCGTGTATACAAATACATTTGAGTGCATTTGTAAGCATGAATTTATATTTTTCCATCTATAGACTGTGAAACAAGCATATCTATATATCTATCTATCTGCTTGTCTGTCTGTTTTTCTGTCTATCTATGTGTATATATGTATATGTGTGTGTACTTGTGTGTGTGTGTGTGTATTTATATATATATGTATCTGTGTGTGTATGTATGTATACATGTATGCATGTATGTATGTGTGTGTATGTGTGACGTGTGTATGTATGTGTTGTGAATTCAATGTTCAATTTTTTTAAGGAATCATTTTAATCCGCAAAGGTTACGCCTGAATTTGATTATGTGGCTTATATTTTGTGCACAATATATAAGATAAACAATATATAAATGTCATGAAAAATAGTAATACAAAGTACTCCTTCATGCAAAGAAGGAAAATGGGTTTAGCAATAAAAGTTATTATCTCTAAATCACATGATAGCTTATATGACAAAATCCTTTCCTAAACACCATAATTTTCTCAACCGCAAACATATATGCTAAGATTCTTTCTAGCTAAAATTGAGGTTTGTGCAAGGAGCAAAAAAAGAATAAGACAAAGAAAAAAGAAAGAAAATGCACACAAAATGTAATGTTCTTCAATTTAATAACCAGCCATAAACCAGTATGGGGTAATGAAAAATAAAAGCATTTCTTTCTAAATAATATGGTTGCATGATATTTTATACAGCGATTATCACTTTGGTGACAAAAGATTATTTAATAAAACAGTTTATAAAAAGTAAAATAGCTTAATCATTAGCATTAAATTTCCCTACACAAAGAATGCCCATTAATACGAGAAATAACAGTTCAAATCTGTGTTCACCCTTAAATATTGTAGTTTAGGTCAGACAGAAAGCTAATCATTAATAAAGACGCTTTAAGTTGTATCTTTACTTGTATTTGTGACTTCTAGCGGACAGACTCCTAATAGATTTCTTGGATTACCACACTAATTGTAATAAGGTCAACGACAGACACAATGACAATCACAAAAGCAATCTCGGTTCCTTAGGAGCACTCCGTCGGTTGCGACGATGAGGGTCGCAGCTGATACGATCAACGGAACAGCTTGCTCGTGATATTAACGTGCAAGTGGCTGAGCACTCCACAGACACGTGTACCCTTAACGTAGTTCTCGAGGAGATTCAGCGTGACACACAGAATGTGACAAGGCTGGCCCTTTGAAATACAGGTACAAGAGAAACAGGAAGAAAGAGCGAGAGAAGGTTGTGGTGAAAGAGTACAGCAGGGTTCACCACCACCCCCTGCCGGAGCCTCGTGGAGCTTTAGGTGTTTTCGCTCAATAAACACTCACAATGCCCGGTCTGGGAATCGAAACCGCGATCCTCCGACTGCGAGTCCGCTGCCCTAACCACTGGGCCATTGCACCTCCACCTGTCTCGGTTCCACATTATCACTAGCACAATCATGACAATTACGACCACAAATATCACATCCATAAAATTCACAATAATGTTACTCTCTGAAGCATTAATCGATTCCTAACAATAATGGTTTCAAATTTTGGCCCAGGCCCAGCAGATTTTGAGGGGACGGAGAAGTCAATTACATACAGCCTAGTACATAACTGTTACTTATTTCATCGACACCAAGTGGTTGAAAGGCAAAGTCGACCTCGGTGGTATTTGAGCCCAGAACGTATAGACGGACAAAATGCCTTGATACTTAGGAAAATTAAACTAAAGGAAAAAATCACAAACAAATGGACGATTTGAAACCGTATGGCAAAGATCATACACAAGTGAGTTACTTAGTGAACACTGTCCACTGTTTTTGTACTGATATTAAAAGGGAATTTGGACTCAAGAAGTGCGGAATAATCTGAAAAGACGCATAAGTACAGTCCCTAGCAGGGATCGAATTACCGAGTAGAGACTTGATTAAACAAATTGAAACGAAAATATACAAATACCTTGGTGTACTGGAGTTTAAAGAGATAATGGGAAAGGAAATGAAAGAACAACTGAGGATGGAGTATTTCCGAAACCTGAAGTTGGTGTGTCTGTGTTTGCCCCCCCCTCCCCCAACATCGCTTGACAACCGATGCTGGTTTGTTTACATCCCCGTAACTTAGCGGTTCGACAAAAGAGACCGATAGAATAAGTCCTAGGTTTACAAAGAATAAGTACTGGGGTCGATTTGCTCGACTAAAGGCGGTACTTCAGCTTGGCCGCATTCAAATGACTGAAACAAGTAAAAGAGTATAAAGAGAGAGTATTGATGTCGTTCCGTAGTCAATATTTTTCACGCTGATTTTTAAAAATATTTCTCTTGAAATGGTGATGATGCTCGTAGCCTCTAGTCGGTCCTGTACTCGAGGAGGAATTTCGTCAGTTTCTCAGGACTCTATCTCATCGTGATCCAAGTGACTTTGTTTCTTTTCTATCTATTCTTCGAGCTGCAACTTTTAATGTTCTGGAAAGAGCGATAGCAACGACCATGTTCTTCACCTCTATGCCCTGCTCTTCCTTTTCCTGCTATCTCAACTGCTATTTCTCATCAATACTTTTTTCCCATTTTTCTCTCCATCTGGGGAGATGAATCTTCAGTAACCTCTACAATTGCATGTGTACAGTCCGGTCAACATCTCTTGCACTGTCAACGTTTTTGACATCTCTACTCCATCAATGGATCCAAGATTCGCAATAGCCTTGTGTTTTTTGGAGTTTATCGAACCTGGATGTCCATTCAAGGCCCAAGCGACCACATATTGTTGCAAGTTATCTTCACGCATACTTCTTTCTTGTGCTCTGCTTCAAAGGTAATGGAAAGTCAAGGATAAACATCCGTACCAATATTTCTTTATATTTCCTGGCTGTGATTCCCTCATTCTTTTAACCCATGTACCTCTGCGCCAGACTATGACCAGTCAAGGGCAGTTCACCTCTCTATGTCTTTCCCCACCTCGTCTTCGGTTTTACAGATCAGGACAGACACTTTCTTATCCGCTTGAACACAAATTTTGCCAAACATTGCTCAGGCTTCCCCCAGCTCCTCATTCACAAACATATTTCATGGGAAAGAGGTACACTCCATCCTGACATATTTCTTGCTTTGTTTAGAGAAAACTGATGCCTAGTATTTGCCTTAGTCTGAACGGTATTAATATTGATTGTGTTAATGTATTAATTTACATTTTCGTATGATAAATCGACTGTGTTTATAAGTATCGGTTTCAGTATTATATTTTCTGTTTGTTCTTAACAACTGTTTTAGTACCTCTTTCTGCAGTTATAATAACAAATTCATTAATACAGAATTCAATACTGTTGATTAAAAAAAATGCGTGTAGAATAAAATTAATAAAATTAATCTTTTTTCTACTTCAGATCAATGGAGTAAGCGTTCAAATGTTTTGAAGCCATTTGTTGGTAACAGGAAGAGATTTTTTTCTAAGGTGAGACATCGTAAGTTTGTAAAAAATAGTTGTCTAATAATTACGCTTACTATTTCAAAAAATGTAAAGTACCTGAACTAAAAAGAAAATAGATAGACAAAGAAGGCTTCTTGATTGTGAGCCTGGTTCTAAGCCGCACCGTCAGAAATCTTTAAAGATATATAACAAAGACGTGTATGTTACATAACTGTATATGTGAAATTTGGAAAGAAACAATTAACTGCATTATTTCTGACTTCTCAGTTTTAGCCAACCGAGAATACATTAGCAGGTATGATAGAGCCTGAAGAAGTCAGGAGAAAGATCGTTGGTTATATACACATATAGTCATATGAAAAGAGGTGATATAAACATTCACTTGAGATAGTCCCAAGGAATGGAAATATGACCATACTCAGAGATTATGACAAACCTGTACAGAGAGGGAAAAGGAGGCCAATTGCTGTACATCAATGTCAAGTGTCATAAAAAAACTGCACCATACTTTTAATAAGTCTCAACAATGCACCTCTCAGTGAAATCCAGAAATTATATTATAAAGATCTGGAAATAGAATGTAGCTACTGAAAACGATATGAATGTTACTTTAGTAATTACTAACTGATTTCTAATAATCCATTCTGTGATAGAGCTTCATGGATATATATATATATATATATATATATATATATATATGTGTGTGTGTGTGTGTGTGTGTGTGTGTGTGTACACACACAAAAATAGGGGGAGAATTCACGAAAAAAAGCAAAAGACGACGACAGGTGGTGTAGAAACCAAACAGATGTATTACTATTACGCTCGGGAATTGAAAAAGTCTTTTACGTTTCGAGCCTACGCTCTTCCACAGAAAGGAACAAGGAGAGAAAAAAATATATATTCTAGCTTACAGCAGTTTCTGGTATAAGATGCATTGGACTCATAATTGAGTGCCTGAGTAACACCTTATAACTTCATTGGGGCCTATATATATATATATATATATATATATATATATATATATATATATATATAAGAAGTAGAATGAGGATTCCGATAGAATCAGGTACTTGAAAGAGTATACACCAGGTAGGGTTATGTCTGTTGTTCTGGCTGATGGTTGGTGAGAGTCGAAATATCAGATAGGCTATTTCGGTTGTATGAGTATTTAGCGCCTGCACTGACTATTTCGCCTATCCCTTTTTTCTCTAGAACAGTGCTTCCCAACCATTTTTTAAAATCTATGGACACCTTTGATTACTATTTCATTCAAGTGGGTCCCTATAAGAAATTGATGTTTAAAAACTAACTTCATAGATATCTCTTCCAAAATTCTTACTTTGTTTTTCATACATTAACATGTGTGAGTTGCACAACTTATATCTAAAATTTTAGAAAAATGAATGCTAGAAAAAGCGAGCTATTTCTTTCAATAAATGCATCTGAATCAATAGTTTTCATGGACATATAAATATTGCTATGGATTCCCAGTTTCCCAGTTGTTAATGAGAACATCCCCATCAGATCTGACATGGCCCGACAAGGGTCATTCATATGGATCCTGATTGAGAACTTCTTTATTTCTTTATTGCTCACAAAGAGCTAAACATAGAGGGGACAAACAAGGACAGGGAAAGGGATTAAGTCGATTACATCGACCTCAGTGCGTAACTGGTACTTAATTTATCGACCTCGAAGGATGAAAGGCAAAGTCGACCTTGGCGGAATTTGAACTCACAACGTAACGGCAAATGAAATACATGAAATACTACTAACCATTTCGCCCGGTGTGCTAACGATTCTGCCAGTTCGCCACCTTTGATTTTTTCCCGCCGATATTTACCTGTTTCCCGTTTTTTCAAATGAAACATTAACCTTGCCAAAATCCTCGGTCTCGGAGAGCTTGTTAAGGGTATAGGAATATTGTCACCTACATCCGGAGAAAATATAAAAGAAACGGAAAATGCTTTTATATGAAGCACTTCTTCCGTGTTTCCTCTTTTTCAAGTTTCCTATATTCCAAAAGACTTTAAGAAATGGACAAGAAATGAAACAGAATCAGATACATACTTTATTGGAGGTGTTATATGACAGAACATACACCGCATTTTTTTTTTATTAATGAGTGAAATAAAATGTTCATATACTTGCTATAAAGCATAAATCAGTTATTCTCGAAGTAGGCGGTACAACCGCCCACAGGGTGGGGGAAAGATCCAAGGGGGCGGCGAAGAAAATAGGGGGCGGTGTGGAATACAAGGGGCGGTGAGGAAACAAGAAGCGTTAGAAATGCTGTAAAGTGACTGTAGGGTGGGGATTGTGTCATTTTCTTCTGTAGCGGTACACGATATATTCATATATATATTTGTGCAACATCAGTCAGCGTTAACTTATATTATTTCAGGAAAAGTATACACACACACACGCTCACATACACACACACACCACACACACACACACACACACACACATATACGCGTACATATGTGTGTGTATACATGTGAGTATACATATATATATGTGATATATGAATATATATATATATATATATATACA